>NC_086371.1:13949045-14249045 GCF_036324505.1 Eleginops maclovinus
ACCGGATACAGGATGACTGGAGCGTTGTCGTTCTGATCCAGAATGAACACGTGCACTGTGACGTTGCTGCTTAGTGACGGAGTTCCAGAATCTGTGGCGACAACTTGGAACTGGAACGTTTTCAGAGTCTCAAAGTCAAAGCTTTTCAGCGCCGAAATATCTCCAGTTTCTGAGTTAATATTTAGGAAAGACATTATATCATTTTGAATCCCTTCTCTCACTATACGATACGAAATAGCTGCATTGTCATTCAAATCGTTGTCTGTAGCGCTTACAGAGAAAATATAATTTCCAGCAACGTTATTTTCGGAAAGGTAAAACTGTAATGGATTTTGAGAGAAATGTGGTCTGTTGTCGTTTACATCTGATATCTGAATGCTGAGAGTTTTATAAGCTGATAAGGCAGGTTCACCACAATCAGTAGCTTTTATTGTTATTTGATATTGTGATACCTGCTCGCGATCCAAAAATCCCTTAGTGACGACTGAATAAATGTTCTCCTTGAAGGAGGGCTTTAATTCAAAAGGAACGTCTGAGGTTATGCTCGGAATTATTTTTCCATTGACACCGGAGTCTTTATCCTTGACGCTGATTAGAGAAATCATTGAGCCAGGTTTAAAGTCTTCAGAGACTGTATTTGACAGTGATGTGATTTCTATTTCCGGTGGATTATCGTTTATGTCTATTATCTTTATAACGACTCTACACTCACCTGTCAGTGGAGGGGTTCCTTTATCTGACGCCTCGACATCGAGTTTATAAACATCGTTTTCTTCATAATTGATTTCCCCTTTTATTTTAATCTCTCCAGTTAATTTGTCTAATTCAAAAATGTCATAGACGTTTTTCTTAAGAGTTTTTCCGAGGCTATATTCTATTTCCCCGTTAATGCCTTCATCGGCATCCGTTGCATTCAGTTTAAATATTAAAGTGCCGACGGTAATATTTTCTTTTATTGAAATGTGGTAAATCTCCTGACTAAACATCGGGCGATTATCATTACTATCCAGAACAATAATAGAAACATTAAGTGTGCCTGATTTTGGAGGTTTTCCTCCATCAACGGCAGTAACCAGCAGCGTGTGTTTGTTATTTTGTTCTCTGTCCAGCGATTTCTTCAGCACTAGAAATGGTATTTTATCCTCGTCGCTTTGGCGGATGTCTACTTCAAAGTGTTCATTTGACGTTAAAGTGTATGTACGAATAGAGTTAACTCCAGCATCGGGGTCTCGAGCAGGGTGCAGTTGAAATCGCTTTCCTGGTAATGTGTGCTCAGCTATTTCAAATATCTGTTCCCTTTCAGGAAAACTAGGAGAGTGATCATTTACATCAGTAATTTCTACAACTACGTAGTGTATTTCCAAAGGGTTTTCCACAATTACTTTTAGCTCCATTAGGCAGGCACCGCTTCCCTGACATAGCAGCTCTCTGTCGATTTTCTTATGAACATGCAGTGCCCCATTGTCCTGGTTTACCTCAAATAATGCATCCTCGGACTCAGAAACAACACGAAACTTTCGGTCAATCAAAGAGGGGATGTCAATACCAAGGTCCTTTGCAACATATCCAACAATAGTCCCATCTTTCACCTCCTCTGGAATGGAGTACCGTATTTCTCCCAAAGCCCGTATTCCAACAAACAACAATGGAGCCACATGAAGAGCAAACCAGAAGTAAACCTTTCTTCGAACTTGCATTTCGATCCACATCGTTATCCAAAATGACATACAGAAACACCCGTTGCCGCGGTTGCTGTCTATATCCAACCCATTGCTTGTTTCTTATGTACTTATTGCAGAACACAGTCTCGTCAGAGGACGGGCTCAATTCAATGTGTTCTCTGCCTCGTTTCAGGGGGGCAAACAAAAGCTTCATGTGGGGAGTGGCGACATTTCTTTGGGTTTTCAATGTAATACTGACACCCAGAGGTAACTGAGAAATCACAAAGTGATACATAGTCAAATAAAAATGTATAAAAGCATGCAATGTCACCCTTATTTACCATAAAGATTTCAGAATTTAAACACCAATGCTTTTTGTGGGAAACCAAACATGCGAAAGTATCTTGATAATTTTGAAAACGCGTAGTTAAATGTGTCAAATTAAAACACACTTACATGGCTTCCAAAAGTATTGCTTTTTGTCAATTGTACTTCATTCAAAGTATTTTTGTGCAAAGCCCATGAAATCACAATTGTTTCAGCACCATAGATAGACATCAAAACAGACTGGTCTTTTGTCAATATATCATATATGAACCCCAGCTAATTTAAACGTTGTTATTAGTTGTATACTATGATTTGGATGCATATTTACAGAATGATAAAGACACATAGCACAAATATATTTGGCAATTATTTTGTGTTTTTATTTTTATTTTGGGGGCAGGGCTAACGCCATTAGACAGCTGTTATAATCAGGGAAAGATTAGGGTTTTTGAAATAAATAACATAAAATTAATTATTTTACCTCTTAGTGTTTGTAGCTTTTAATAAATGTATATAGATTTGAAAATAACAAAGAAATTATAAGTGAAGAATGAACTACAAAATCTAAGGAACTTTATTTTGGTGCTTTGACTTGCAATGTTTATCACAACATTTGAACCAGCAGCGTGTGTTTGTTGTTTTGTTCTCTGTCCAAAGATTTCTTCAGCACTAGAAATGGTATTTTACCGGCATCGCTTTGACGGATATCTACTTCAAAATGTTCATTTGATGTTAAAGTGTTTGTACGAATAGAGTTAACTCCAGCATCGGGGTCTCGAGCAGTGTGCAGTTGAAGTCGCTTTCCTCGTAATGTGTGCTCACCTATTTCGAATATCTGTTCCCTTTCAGGAAAACCAGGAGAGTGGTCATTTACATCTGTAATTTCTACAATTACGTAGTGTATTTCCAAAGGAGATTCAACAAGGATTTTGAGCTCCATTAGGCAGGCATCTCCTCCCTGACACAGCTCCTCTCTGTCAATATGCTTGTCGACGTACAGAGCGCCATTACCCGGGGTTTACTTAAAAAAATAGCGTCCTTACTTCCAGCTACAACACAGAACCGTCGAGCAATCAGCGAGGAGATGTCAACCCCAAGATCCTTGGCAATATTTCCAACAAAAGTCCTTTCTTTTACCTCCTCTGGAATAGTGTATCGTATCTGAGCCAAAGCCTGATTTACGAACAACAGGGGTAAACCTAAATAAAAAGCAAACCAGGAGCAGTCCTTTGTCCGAGGTTTTGTTTCGGTCCCCATCATTATCCCAAAACACATTCACCAACAGGAGCGGTTACTTTCAAATGGTTATTTAAGTCCATCCTGCTGAATTAAGGGTATTTGCGAATGACGAAGTGGGACTGACTGGTGTGCTTGATTCAAATACCTTCTTTAGTCCTGTTAGTAAAAAACAAAAGCCGTGGAAGGGGAGGTTCCAAATCGTCTCTGGTTTCCAAATGTAATAGTGACATCCAGAGGCAACTCACCAAAATAAACTTTACTACATATATGTTAAGGTTAGAAAACGTTTCCCGAAAAAAATGGATATAAATGACCGTACCGTTATATACAATATTTTCTCAAATATTTCTAAATAAATACCTTTGTTAGACATTTTGGGTAAAAAGCAGAAACATGGTATATTCAAGATGGATATAGCGTACGATGAGAGAAGATACGAAATTAACATGATGCAAAAGCAAAAACATTACATAAAAGCTACAAGCATTGTCGATATCATTACCCAAGAAGGAACTTCTAAAGATAATGAAATAGAAATATATCTCCTTTTTTAAGTACAATCAAATTGCCTCAAACCCACATTGATATGTTTCTAAAAAAGCTGTTATAGTTTGTCACCCAACAGTTTAAATTAAAATATGTCTTGCTTATCCAGATGCCCCCCCTCCTGTCAAGAATTTAATTTGTTTTGCAGTTAACAATTAATGCACTAGAGTCACAATCATCTCTTACTCAAGCAATCATTTCTATGACTCTAAACTATGAAGTTCTTTGTTTCTTGGCCAAAATGAATGGATGTCTACAGAAAACTATGTCCAGCACCACGGACAGCAACAGTTTGTTTTGCACTCAGAAGTGCAGGAACTGATTTCGCTTTGATAAACAGCAATTAGATAAACTGTACACAACCAACTATCCAATAACATAGACACAGTATGCAAAAACAAGTGATAAGTATGAAAAAAACAATGATTTCTGCCAGATAAGATGCAAATGCTGCCTCAACAGCAGATCAAATATCCTAAACAAAACATTAAAGTGGACATGTAAGACATGATCCAATGTAATCTGAAGTAAAGAATGTAAATATAAGTAACTGCATTTCCATCACATTTCCATTGCTTCTTCAAAGGACAGGGAGTTGAAGTATATGTTTATCTTACCTCTGTAGATGTCCCCCTCCTGTCAGGAAGCACCAGTGTGTTGGCATGACTGCCCGGGACTATAGTAGATCCTATACTCATTCTGGGTCCAACTAACATGTACCGCTTGTCTCCAGATCTGTACTGGATGCTGTGACACAGTGTCCCATCATAGTTAGTCTCTTGGAGATATTTAGAAGTATAGTCTGTGGATTTAGAGCACTGCATTGCAATCAGCACAATGATACTGATGAGAAAAAGTGTTGAGACTGAGCCCAGAGTTATCATCAGGTAAAAAGTCACATTATTATCCTCATCATCTTTTGTTGCACTTTTAACATCAGCAGCAGCAAAAGCCTCTCTGGGCTCCACCAGTTTGACAACCACAGTAGCTGTTGCTGACAGGGAAACGTTGCCATTGTCTTTCACCAGTATGATCAGTTTATGCTCAGCCTCGTCTGTCTCTGTGAATGAGCGAAGTGTTCTCATCTGTCCTGTATAGCGGTCCAAACCAAAGAGACTGTGGTCAGTGACTTCCTGCAGTGAGAACAGTAACCAGCCGTTATATCCTATATCAGCGTCATAGGCTCTGACTTTAGTCACAAAGTCTCCTGCGTTCACATTGCGGGGAATCTCCTCCACACCTACAGCAGAACCGTTAGAGCTGACCGGATACAGGATGACTGGAGCGTTGTCGTTCTGATCCAGAATGAACACGTGCACTGTGACGTTGCTGCTTAGTGACGGAGTTCCAGAATCTGTGGCGACAACTTGGAACTGGAACGTTTTCAGAGTCTCAAAGTCAAAGCTTTTCAGCGCCGAAATATCTCCAGTTTCAGAGTTAATATTTAGGAAAGATGTCATATCGCGAAGTAGGCCATCGCCTCTGACAATATGATATGTTATTGCTGCATTTTCATTCAGATCATTATCAGCTGCACTTACAGAACATATTGATGCACCAGGGGCATTGTTTTCCACCAAATAAAGTTCCAAGGGATTCTGACTAAAATGTGGCCTGTTGTCGTTTACATCTGACACCTGAACACTCAAGGTTTTTACAGTGGAGAGTTGAGGTTCCCCGCAGTCAGTCGCTGTTATGGTGATGTCATAATGGGACACAATTTCTCTGTCTAAACGCCCCTTTGTGACAAGGGAATACATGTTTTCCTCAATGGATGGCTTCAAATCAAACGGAACTTTGCCCAATATTTTACAAATTACTTTGCCATTAACCCCTGCATCTCTGTCGTTAACACTAATGAGTGATATGACTGTGCCAGGCTTTGAATCTTCCGGCACTACGTTAGACAATGATGTTACCTCAATGTCTGGCTCATTGTCGTTCACATCTTTTATTTTAATCACAACTCTGCTTTGGGCTGTTGAAGGTGGCTGGCCTTTATCTGAAGCCTGCAGATCTAATCTATAAATCTCCGCGTCCTCAAAATCCACTCCTCCTTTCACTCGAATCTCTCCAGTGATGCTGTCTAATTCGAATGTGTCTTGCACTTTTTTCTTTTGCGTTTTTCCAAACGTGTATTCGATGTCACTATTTAAACCTTCATCTAAATCTGTGGCATTTATTTGTATTACAAGGGTTCCTTTTGGGGCATTTTCATGTAACGAGATGGTGTATATGTCTCTGCTAAACACAGGGCGATTATCATTTGTATCTAGCACAGTGATAGTTAAATTGAGGCTCCCAGATTTTGACGGACTGCCCCCATCAAGAGCCGTCAGGACTAAACGGTGTTCTGCCTTTTGCTCCCTATCTAAAGGCTTCTTCAGCACTATAAATGGTATCTTGTCCTCATCACTGTCACTGATTTCAGTATAAAAAACATCATTTGAGCTCAATTTATACAACCGGATTGAATGTGTACCGACATCAGGGTCTCTAGCAGCATGAATTTGGAATCGAGTACCTGGAGGAGTATTTTCTGCTATTTCCAGTCGCTGCTCGTTTTCCGGAAAAGTCGGTGAATGATCATTTACATCCATTATTTCGACGCCGACGTAGTGGATTTCCAATGGGCTTTCAACAACAATTTTTAGATTTAGCAAACAAACCTTGATACCATCACAGAGCTCTTCGCGGTCCACAGTTTTTCCAATATACAATACTCCATTGTTTTGATTCAACTGAAACAGCGCGTGATTGGGTCCCGAAACGATACGGAACCGCCTGTCTGTCAAAGTGCTGATATCAAGCCCTAAATCCTTAGCAACATTTCCAACAGATGAGCCAACTTCTACTTCTTCTGGAACAGAGTACCTCAGCTGAGCTAAAACCAGTTCCCCAAAGCCCAGCAACAAAATCCCGGCCATCCAGCAGCAGTTCACTCGGCGTCTTTGTCCTTGTTCTCCCATTGTAAAACGAAACATAAGGATTTCCTTCAGGCAAATACAGCGATGGAATTGTTCAACGAACTAACCTGAATGAATCGTTTTTACGATTCTCAAACATAAGCTTCCACACATACATATTACCCGATAATCATATTAAATGCCCTACGATGTTTACTCCGTCTGTATGCCACCTCGATAGGAGAGGATCCAGAGATGGGCAGGGCCTGTGCAGAATGAGCTTCACAACCATTACCTTGGCCACACTGACACCCTGTGTCCAGTGGGCTACAATACCATACGAAATCATAATTGTTTAATTTCACTACCTCCTTCTTTATTACATATGACTGATTTATGCTATAATGTTGCAACCAGTCCAGTAGTAAAGGACACTGTGAGATAAAACGTCATCCATACTCTCAATGAAGTGTACTTGTGTTCCTCTTCCCGAAACTCAAACAAGAATATATTATGTGTTTCTCAGCAACCCTTAATCAGAGTGTGTTGTTCTTAGAAAATTGGTAACACAAACGATAACACCTAAAAACAGACGTCTTGTAAATCTGCTCCACAGCTCAATTTTGTTAAACATTACTTCGGATGCTTTTGATTAATTAAAAATGTGTGGCTTTAATTACACATAGTAACTTAATATGAAGAATAAACATTATGTAAAACATAGTGAGTATTCCCATCCAATTCATTGCATTGCCAACTCCCCCCCCCCAAAAAAAAACAAAACAGATAATCACCCCCAACAAAGAAAAAAATATTTCAGCACCATAGAAAGCACAGTTTTACACCAGCAGGAAGTTCAACGGCAAACAAACCCAATATATATACCCTTATAGAACATACAGACTAGTTAATATTTTCGTGTAAAATCTTTGTGTACATAATAAAAATATATTTACCTCTGTGGATGTCCCCCTCCTGTCAGGAAGCACCAGTGTGTTGGCATGGCTGCCCGGGACTATAGTAGATCCTATACTCATTCTGGGTCCAACTAACATGTACCGCTTGTCTCCAGATCTGTACTGGATGCTGTGACACAGTGTCCCATCATAGTTAGTCTCTTGGAGATATTTAGAAGTATAGTCTGTGGATTTAGAGCACTGCATTGCAATCAGCATGATGATACTGATGAGAAAAAGTGTTGAGACTGAGCCCAGAGTTATCATCAGGTAAAAAGTCACATTATTATCCTCATCATCTTTTGTTGCACTTTTAACATCAGCAGCAGCAAAAGCCTCTCTGGGCTCCACAAGTTTGACAACCACAGTAGCTGTTGCTGACAGGGAAACGTTGCCATTGTCTTTCACCAGTATGATCAGTTTATGCTCAGCCTCGTCTGTCTCTGTGAATGAGCGAAGTGTTCTGATCTGTCCTGTATAGCGGTCCAAACCAAAGAGACTGTGGTCAGTGACTTCCTGCAGTGAGAACAGTAACCAGCCATTATATCCTATATCAGCGTCATAGGCTCTGACTTTAGTCACCAAGTGTCCTGCGTTCACATTGCGGGGAATCTCCTCCACACCTTCAGCAGAACCGTTAGAGCTGACCGGATACAGGATGACTGGAGCGTTGTCGTTCTGATCCAGAATGAACACGTGCACTGTGACGTTGCTGCTTAGTGACGGAGTTCCAGAATCTGTGGCGACAACTTGGAACTGGAACGTTTTCAGAGTCTCAAAGTCAAAGCTTTTTAGCGCTGAAATTGTGCCATTTGCTTGATTTATATTTAAAAATGAAGTTACAGTTGGCCCTGCACTCTTACGGTTGAGTGCATATGTGACTTCTGCATTTTCGCCTCCATCAGCATCTGTCGCGATCACTGAAAAAATTGACATTCCAACCTTGTTGTTTTCAGTCACATAAAAAGTGTATGGGCTTCCAGTGAAAAATGGACTATTGTCATTAATATCTATGACGTCTACCTGTATCACCGTTGTAGATGACAGTGCCGGGCTTCCTAAATCCTTAGCTGTTATAGTAATAGAATACATCTGCATGGTTTCCTTATCTAGGTAGTCCTTAGTGACCAAAGAGTATGACTGTCCATCAGGAGAAGGCTTTAGGTCAAAAGGTAAATGGCCAGGCACACTGCAGACCACCTTCCCGTTCACACCGGAGTCGAGGTCCGTCACACCCATCAACGCCACCACCGTGCCAGGAGGTGCATCCTCTGGAATTTGACTAGAAAGGGACGTGATCTCTATTTCGGGTTGATTATCGTTTACATCTTGCACTCTGACAACCACGTTGCACTGTGTGGAGAGAGACACAGCACCTTTGTCTGCAGCCAGTACCTTTATCTCATATACTTGCTTTTCCTCGTAATCAAGTCGTCCTTTCACTGTTAGTTTACCAGTTTGGCTATTCAAATCAAACGGTTCAGTTGATGCTCCTCTAAGTTTACCACGTAAAGAATATTCGACCTCACCGTTCACCCCCTCATCCGAGTCAGATGCATTTACGGTCAGCAGAAATGTTCCTGCAGGTGCGTTTTCCTTAATTGTCACAGTGTATTTCTGTTTATCACACACTGGTGGGTTGTCATTTACGTCCGACACATTAACAGTGATATTAATAGTACCCGATTTAGATGGTTTACCTCCATCATTAGCTGTTAAGTGTAACCAGTGTTGAGCGGTCTGTTCTCTATCCAAGGGTCGCTGTAAGATAAGGAACGGAACTTTTCCATCCTCTCCAAATTCTTCTGTTTCCAGGCGAAAATACTGGTCATTTCTAAGCTTATATGTTTGTAAGGAATTCAAACCAACATCCATGTCATGTGCTCCTTCCATTTGAAATCGAGATCCAACTATTGCGGACTCGAGCACCTCCAATGTGTAATTTTCCTCAGGGAATGTGGGTGAATTGTCGTTTACATCGAGTATTTCAACTACTATCTGGTGCATCTCGAGTGGATTTTCTACGACTGCTTTCAGATTTGTGATGCATGGAGCAGTTTTTGCACAAAGCTGCTCCCTGTCTATTCTTTGGTTCACCAACAAAACTCCATCCCTTGGATTTACCTTAAACAGATCCTGCTTTGTTCCAGACACGACACGAAGATTCCTATCCGTCAGTCTTCCGAGATCTAATCCAAGGTCTTTGGCCACATGTCCAACAGCAGTGCCTAGTTTTATTTCCTCCTGGATGGAATACCGTATCTGAGCAGATATTCCTCCCAAATAAGTCACAATCAGCAGGGCCAGACAAAAAGATATCCACATATCCAGCCATTGTCCTCTCATTTGCTTTATCGCCATTTTTGGAGAAAAATTACTTTTTTATAACCATTTGTATTCCGTTAACACAATTATTATGGCATGGTTTTTCAGTTTTCCGTTTCGGATATCAAAGAAAAAGAGTCTACAGTAACCATAATTCCGAGAAAAAATGAAAGATGTTTTTTTTTCCGGCCGTTCAACCGTCTCTTAGGTTTCATACTGAATGTAGAAAAACGTCACCTCTCACACACAGCCACCGTAGTGGTTTATAGTGTAACAGCACCACCCACTGTCACCTTAACGATTGTGCCGGTTACATTTATACACTTTCTTTAACCTGTGTGCTTTAGCTAAAATTCTTTTGCACGTATGTCATCAGTAGATGCTCCAAGTAACCGTTTTAATCACACCAGTTGTGGAAAATGTCTTGTTTTTATATTATTGTGTATGTCAAAGCATAGTTCTTCTTCTAGAGGATCCTTTTCCTTTTATTATTGTTATTATTATTAGTAGTAGTATTATTGTTATTATTGTTGTTATTATTATTATTGGTATTATTATTATTGTCATTATTATTATTTTTATTATTATTATCATCATCATCTTCATCATCATCATCATCATCATCATCATCAATTGAATTGAATTAATTCAAAACGATTAGGCTATTAAATTATTATAAAATTATGAATGCGTAAAATAAAGCAAATATTGAATTATGTTGTTGCAAGTGTATGTAAAGCTGTAGACCATATGTGTCAAACTCAAGGCCTGCGGGAGCTTAAAAGGTCTGATTGTCTAAAAACAAATAAGTCAAATGCCTGCAGTGACCAAAAACTACATTTCCCACAATGCATGCCGATTATGTTACCCGCGAAGTGACGGCATTCCGCCACTAGACTGCAGTGTTTCCACATCGATGCGATGTTCCCAACAAGTGGAATTGAGAAATACAAATAATGATCCCAAAATGTCCAGGAAGAGAAAAATTGATGCAGATGGAAGGGTCTTTCAAGAAAGATGGGAAGGCAAATACATGTTTGTGCTTCAAGGAGAAAAACCGGTATGGCTTGTGTGTTATGAGGCCTGAATCATCGTCAGTTCCAGCTGTTCTTACAGGAGATGGGCTCGGATGGGCTAAGGTGGCTGAGTAGGAGCAAAGTCCTCAAACGATTGTTTTAGCTTAGGGAAGACATTGCTCTTTTCATGCTGAGTAAAGGAAAACCCTTGTCTGAACTGTCAGATCCAAACTGGCTGTGTGACTTGGCTATGTTGTGTGACATCCAGCAGTGGCTCAGTCAGTAGGGGCTTGGACTGGGAATCGTAGGGCCGCGAGTTCAAGTCCCCGAACAGACTTGGAAATATGGAAAGTGGACTGCTACTTGGAGAGGTTCTCCTCCTAGGCCCTGCTGTGGTGTCCTTGAGCAAGACACCGGACACCTCCCATCCCCCCTACCCATTGCTCCCCGGGCGCTGCACGATAGCTGCCCACTGCTCCTAGTACTAGGATGGGTTAAATGCAGAGGACCACTGCTCCTAGTACTAGGATGGGTTAAATGCAGAGGACCACTGCTCCTAGTACTAGGATGGGTTAAATGCAGAGGACCAATTTCACTGTGTCTGCTCTGCTGTGTGCATGTATGTGACTAATAAAGAGAGTTTCATCCTCTGATTCTATTCTATCTACATAACCGAGTATCTCGCCCAACTGAATCAGAAGCTGCAGAACTGAATCAGAAGCTGCAGGGACGCAAACAAGTCATCACGCAGATGTCTGACACGACCACAGCTTTCCAGCGTAAACTTGACCTATGGATGTGCCAAGTGAAACAGGACAATCTTGCCCACTTTCCTGTTTGTCAGAGCATCTCAGCCTCATGTCCCGGTACTTTCTCATGTGCTCAGTTGGCTACCAAACTGAGCCTGTTGATGAATGAGTTTCATTGGCGCTTCTCTGACTTCAGAGCACAGCACTCTGGCTTTGCCATCCTTGCCAGTCCTTTCACCACCGACATGTGCACCCCAACACCTTCAGATGGAGTTAATAGAGCTTCAAAGTGATAGTGGCCTGAGAGCAAAGTTCCAGGATGATACAATCCAGGACTTTTACTGTCTACTGCCCCCTGCTTTCATGCCACAGCTTCGACTTCATGCTGCCCGTGTTCTGTCTATGTTTGGGAGCACCGATCTGTGCAAACAGATGTTTTCAATAATGAATCTAAACAAAAACAAGCACAGATCACGCATCACTGACGACAACCTCCACGCTGTTCTACGGATTCCTACAGCACAGGACCTAAAACCAGACATTGACACACTGGCCACGGAAAAACGGTGTCAGACATCTGGTCAGAAAACACATTGCTAAGCATTTTTAAAAACCTAATAGAATGCAATTCAACCAAGAAGAAGAATAGTTAAACTATGTGCAATGTAATGATTGTGCTTGCATTTTGTTTTGTGTTTGTTATTTTCAGAACATGATCAATGGATGAGGATGATGGAGAGGGGATCCACATGGTGTGTTCAAGGACAGGCAGCATCTCCTCATCAAAAACTAACCTAAAAACCTGACCAATATAGTTGTGGACTGAGACAACCCTTATTTTGTTATTTTGAGTTTGTTACATATAGTACTTTATGTGTAGCAATGTATTTAGTGTTTGCAGGTGTTATGTGTTTATGCAGACAAATGTTTGCTGTAATCAAACCATCTCTCATTAGTTGGATGTATGCCACCTGCAAGGCTGTGTGTAGCCATTTGTTTTTGTAAAATGCTACATCTGTCACATATGTTCTTAGCAGCTCACAATTGTTGGTTTTACAGTTATTTGTTATTTCAAGTTTTGAACAAAGTTAATGTCATAACTTGTGTTTGATGTTATTTTTCTTTATTCACTTGGATAGTTTGATCATTGATTGATGGAGTAATGTGGGTTTCATAACCTGACAAATTCAAAGGATTTATGTTATAATAACAGAGCAACAAGCAAACATATATATTTTTTACATCTATGCAAATATATATGTAATATTTGTAACTTAAATAAGTAATCAATTCAGAGTTATTTAACATTAAGGAGTAGTTACATTTATTTTACATTGCATTTAGTTACAGTACATCTGGCCCTTTGAGGGCAACGTTTATGCTGATGTGGCCCTCGGTGAAAATGAGTTTGACACCCCTGCTGTAGACATTCATATCCTCGTTTATCCTCAGTCTACTCAGCACACTCCCACAATCTTTCTCCTATTGAAGGGATAAGCAGTGACCTCTCATGGATTAAACCTGCACATGCAGTTGGGATGAGCCCACTAGTATGTCTGCAGTGGTTCCTATGAAATTGTGTGCGCCATGCTGCAGGAGCGCCGGGGAATTTGCAGAAACAATCATGATAGAAAATTACTTTTACATTAACTGCAGGTGGGAAACAATATGACATATGCAAAAGAAACAAGAATAAAAAAAGAATCCCCGCACCCCTCCCACATGCACGGTTACGTATTGGGTCTGGAATTAGGCCAAACATTTACGTAAGCGAGCACGAGCGCTGCCGCATTGTGCAACACCTCCCCATTTCTGCCTCCTACGTTTCCTCCACGCTGCATTGATGCTACAATTGAATGTGTCTGAACAACCTAATGGTAATTTGTATCAGCCCTTTGTAGGCAGCAGTAGTGATATTTGCCATATAATGGGCATCGGATGTCTGCAGGCTGCGGCTGCTGCACTGTGTACGAATATTAAATGACACGCAGCTTCAGAGCACAGCGTGACCTCCAGCGAGCAGACAGCACGTTACCATGGCAACGCAGCTCCAGTATGCAGGTTGCTGTCCATGGTGCTAAAAGCAAGCAGCGCTCAGAGGAGGGAAGCAGAGGGGGAGGGAGGCAGGAGCTGTGAATGCTGCAGACAAAGAAAATCAGCCGCATCCACACACCCTTACACTGTTTATTCTCATATATATACATATTCCTCTTCACAGTCATATCCCTCCATTAGGGTTTATTGAAAATGCCTTCATAATTATCCTGTATTGAATGCAATGGGGAAGGCACATATTTGCAGCCCATGTCAAATATCAACACCCACAAATTGCCTTTTTTCCCCCTCAGTATTACAAACTTAGGCAGCGAAAATAGAACTCTAGACATATAGTAATCCACATAGAATATATTGAGGTTTTATGTATGGTGCCATGTGTTAACCTACTAGTGCCAGCTGGTGGCGGTTCTAGTGTTTTGTTACACATGGTGCATTGTCAGTGTGCTACTGCTAGTCTGTCAGTGGAGCAGAGCATCAGAAACAGCCAATGTGAAATGTTTCTCTCAAAGTCAAGTGGTGATAAGAAGGGACACAAAACAATTTTCTGATCTCAACATTTTCTTAATTCACTTTGCTCCAATAAAATATAATAGCATCTAAACTAAAACCCATATTAAAAAAAACATTATTCTTGCCTTATTTAGAAGACACAACTTAAATGATTGTTCCTTAAGTGATAAAAATTGCTGGTGAAATTTGAAGGTTTCTGTGTCTGTCTGAACACATGAGCTCATCTCTCTGGGGAGATGAGCTCATGTGTTCAGACAGTGACATACACACATGCAAGTTCTCTACAAACCTTATTAACACGTATACAACACACTGTGTTTTAGCTTGGGACATTTAGCAACATTTTATTTAACTGTATTTAAAACTTTATTTGAGACATAATGTGGTTGCACATTTTTCATTCATATTTTTACATTGTGTTTCTTTGCAGGATAAAGATGGTCGTGACGTCCTCACAGATGATGGTAGTAGTGACTGGGATCAGGGAGCCAGTCCAGAATGAGCACAAAGCTGGAGCCAGTTTCCACCAACATCATACATTAGGGAGGTATTTTCATGGACTGTCTTAATTGCCTGTCCCTCTTGTTTCATCTTACCCATATTGTGCACTTGAATTAGAAAAAAAAAAACTGAACTAGAGCCTTCTGATCTGAAAAACCTAACTAAGTTATTCTGAATATGTTAAATGCATTTAAAAAAGGACTATTTTACTATGTATTGATAATCATGATAACAAATATCAAACAAAAAAATCCCCTTAATCAGCTAAATCAATCATAGACTAGAATTATAACACATTTTCAAACAATTAAATATTGCTAAATCAATCCTATTCATTTTCAGAACTCAAGATGACGCTCAAGAGATTCAGAAGTTTACTATTATGATTGTTGTAGTATTTAATAGATCATACAGACCATAGCATACAATAAGCTCACATCACACACGTTACTACATAATGCACCATAACAGTCCACAGTACAAAAGCACTTATTGTATATGTTTGCCTGTTTTAACAGAACATCGTTATATAATGCAATTTGGGATGTGCTAAACCGTTGGACTATGTAAAAGCTGATCATGTGAATGATTTGCACACACTTAAATCTGATGGCACAGGATGTCCACTGTTTTTCTTAACAAAAGTTCAGCATTGGTAATTGAAAAGAATGACATTTGTATAGATACAGGCTTAGGATATATCTAAATAGAGAAAGTAGTGGTAGTAATACACATTAGCACAGCTTTCATTGGGAACGACCAGTATTCAGTATTTCAGCATTGTAAAGTAAACATTGAGTCATTTAGTGAGTTTTTTTTAACTTGATACACAATCTCAAAAGGTTGAAATTCAGGAACATCCACACAGTTTGGCTTTAAAAATAAAAAAGTGAAAGTACATGGTCATGTTTGTGATGTATTTACAGTAGTTATAGAAGATATTCAAACCATTCTTGAAGATTCAGTGTCTTTACAATCCTCTAGGCTCTTATTTTGCACTTAAAGTCCAAGTGAACACAACATTCAAGCACCATGTATATTTAAGTTTAAGCTGAGAGTACACATAATTATCGGAATACATCCAATTATTATACTGTTTAACTTCTTCATTGTCTTCTTGTTCAAATGTAATCTTCAATTTTGTTTTGAAAAATACTAAACTGTTCGGCCTTACAAAAGAAATGCATTGGTCAATATCATATAACACATACTTTGATCATCCCATGCAAAAACAACTGAAAGATAGATACGTAATACCTAAAGGACTCACTTTCATCTGTGTAGTACTGGTTAACTTTCTCTCAGCAATATCATTCATATATTCAGGCTTAGCTCAAATATACAGCATAAAGTCATGTACAAAACATAAAACTGATGAAAGCTACCACATCTATAAAATACTGATCCACTTTCTTTTCATACTTTAAAATCTATCTTTTGATATTTAATTGTGCTGTTTCACTTTTTAGTTAACTTGTATAATACATCAATGCTGTTAAGGATCAAGACAAAGCACAGAGGTTAATATTGTAATATCCAACATGTGTTTCATTTTAGAGAGTGGAAACAGTCTCTTAAAGGCATTTCAACATTCCTATGTCCACTCAGTCCTTGTTGAGGCTTCTTTAGATATCCACAGTTGTAATATTTCCTACAGTCTACTTCATTGCAAGTGTTTCCAAATGAAAATTGTTTGTATGAAGGACTCAAGAGTGTGGTTGAAGCCATGCAGTCTAATCATGCGTATTGAATGGACAGAGAGGCAATGTTGATCGGCTTTTCATGTGCTTGAAGAAAGAGAGGGGGAGGTCTGTTTCCTTAATTAGTCACCATAGTCCATTTGGTGTTATCGCATGAAAACTACATGTTGTGAGGAACAAGGATCAGACTGGGCAGGATGGACGTGGGGGTCATAACAGGCAGGGGTTTCTCCTTTCCTATATGAATCTTTCGTGTCAGCGATTATCCAATACACAGCTGAGGATGTGGCCTTATGTGGAGCTCCTGCTGCTGCTGGTGGATGCCTGGAAAACAAGAAAAGAGAATTAGATCATTCTGGAAACAAAACACAGCACGAACAGAAACATCACATGCAGAAGATGTCTGTCGCTCAGACAGGGGCTTCAGGCAGGAGACAGAGTGTGGTGAGGTGGCGGGTCTATCAATGAATACCATGCTCCAAAATTATAGGAAGGAGAGTGGTTGCTAGGTAACTGGGGGACTGCTTTCACTTTGCGCCTCTCCTGCATAAAGAAGTAGGTCACAATTCAAACTACAGCCGACAGAAAATCAAAGAGTCGTTCTGTGAAGTCAGTAACACTCAAAATATAATATAACCAACCCCATCATACAGCAACAGCACAACACAATCCCACTAAAAACATTCACATATAGGAATTACTCCTAATCTATCAGTGATGCGTCAGTAGGTGATGAATACACATTATTATTCACATGCACAGGATCAGTTAAAGACAGCGATATTTTCTAAGCAGAAACCAGATTGTGAAAAAAAGCAAAAGCCAGTAAATTGTGATATTGTGAGTTGAAGTAAGGGATTGTCTAGAACCAGGATCAATGACCTCCAGGCAGAGCAGCATAGTGATCATGTCCTTCCGTGTTTAAAAAAAGTAAATGTGCGACTGACTACTTGAGTCTTCACAAAAGTAATGAGTAAGACAGAAATACTGTACAAAACTATACTCCAGTGTTGCTTGTTGACAAAACTGACCACAGTCTCAGTGTAAGACTTGAAATAAATACATTAAGATTATAGATTATTATGAATGTACTTAAATTGTATAGATACATTTTAGTTGGCTTTGATGATGAATCTGTAATATAAATATCAGTTATCACATTTTTGGCAGAAAGAGGTTAACACCAGAGATAAGCAGCATGTGATGTCAACTTGTTCCTCTGCAATTAAAGAAATGCCGTCCAAGAGAAACTAAAGAAGACAAAATCAGTTTTTAAAAAGAACAACTGAGAACAAACAAATAAACAAATTCACAAAACAATGACACCCATATGGTCTCCAACATGATTCTTTAAAGGGCATCCAGGGTGGGGAGTGAGACTCCTGCATACCTCCAGCTGCTGAGTGGACTTTCCTCATTTAGGGTACTTTAGAGTGAGGAGAAAAGAAACAAGCAGTTCAATGGTCAGGTCATTGCAAACACAAGAAAAGATTACTGGTGTATGTATCTTATGATCACAGGGTTGGAGTCAAAGAAGTATGAATACAAATTTAAAATAATGTTTGAAAATACCACAGACTAAGCATAGTTAGTGTGACCCTTAATAACTGATTCTGCAGAATCCGTTCTATAAAAGTGGGTTGAACAGTTTAACATTAAGCTATAACAGCGGCATACTTACCACCATAGATAGATAGATAGATAGATAGATAGATAGATAGATAGATAGATAGATAGATAGATAGATAGATAGATAGATAGATAGATAGATAGATAGATAGATAGATAGATAGATAGATAGATAGATAGATAGATAGATAGAACATTGAATAATTAAAATTACATTGATGCTTGGGGGAAAATGGTTAGAGCACAAAATGTTAGGCTGAAATGCATCACACATTTTTTTCAAAACAGAGAAAGCTGTATCGCGCATTTTGTTAAATTTGATTGGTTATAAATAACTGAAAATAACCTATTTTTTTAAACGTACATGAAAATAACCAGAACATAAATTGAAAGAAGCTTTACTCGCAAGATCCTTGTTTGAAAAGTGTTATACATGCTCTTTGTGAATAAGATTTCTTTTGTGATTTAGATTAATTATGTTCTAATTTGCAGTGAATAAAACAATGATGACCAAACCATTACACTGATATATACCACAAATCAAAGTCAACCAGAAATGACTCTGAAGCAATAACAACTGAAAAACTTACGCATCACTTTAAGTACAAAAAGCTGCAGGATATTTCAAAAAGCAGAGGTGTAACCAGGCATGTTACATTTTTTCTTCAGGTTAGTTGGTCATATTCTGATAGATTTCTATCACATGATCAGCACATCTATGGCTTTTCCCCTTGAGCAATGTTGTAAGTGACATAGGGAGATTATTTATTTTAGGTTCATTTTAAGTTAAATAAAAAAATGAATATTAAGAGAATATTTACTGTATGACTCAGAGATTTAGTGATGTTGAACTTTGTTGTTACAGTATTTAGTGTTGAATAGTTTTTACGTGAATAAGATTCAAGCCAAAACACACACACAAGTGAAGGACAGGAGAATAACATTGTATGGTTCTATATTGCAAGCTTGTATCCTTTGTTAAAGGAAGGCCAATATTTGAAGGATTTAGTTAAATTACGATCAGAGTGATCTGTACCTGCAGAGTGGAGGCTGCTGAGTCACTAGTGTCTGTGAGTCCTGTGCCTCGTGGTATACTGGACACCATGTATCTGGAGCCCTTTGGCACAGGCTGTCTGACCACCATCTTTCCTTTCCTGGTCTCTGCTAGAAACAGACTGTACCAGTAGGCATCGTTAGAGACCAGAGTGGAGTCTGCGATGGTGGAGTTCCTCTCGCTGATCACACTGTTCCTGCAGGGAGGAGCAGCTTTGCTGTGCTTGGGTTTCTGACACTTGATTACGATGGTGACCAATATGGTGATCAGCAGGAGAAATGACACCGAGCCAAGACCGATGACCAGGTACAGGTTTAGGTCTGAGAAAATGTCATATTCTAGAGGCACCTCAGTCATATCAGAGTAGGACTTCACAGCAGCCTCCACTGTGGACAGCTTGATGGTGACTGTAGCAGAGAGGGCAGGCTCCCCATTGTCCTTGGCCACAACAACCAGTCTCTGGTGGCGCGGGTCTCTGTAGCTAAACATCCTCATGGTCCGGATCTCTCCGTTGTATTGGTCCAGACTGAACAAGGTGGCGTCAGTCACCTGCAGAAACTGGTAGGTGATCCGGGAGTTGTGCACCGAGTCTGTGTCCAAGGCTATCACTTTAGAAACCAGAGAGCCTTTATCGGTGGATCTGGGGATCTTTTCCTCCACCACCGAGCCCTGTGCACGCCACGGAGAGACAATAACCGGAGCGTTGTCGTTCTGGTCCACAATGATGATGTGCACCGTCACGTTACTGCTGAGAGGAGGAGAGCCAGAGTCTCTGGCCTCGATGTGGAAGAGAAATTCCTTCTCAATCTCATAGTCAAACGTTTTTAGTGCGTAAAGATTTCCATTCTCTGGGTTGATGGAGAACAGCATGGACATGGAGGTGTTGGCTATCTCCCTCTCTAGGATGAAATACACTAGGTACTGGTTTTCATGGAGGTCAGGGTCAAACGCAGAGAGGGAGCTGAGTAGGGCTCCAGGAGCGTTATTCTCCTCTACACGTATAGTATAAAATGACTGAGGGAACTGTGGCACATTGTCATTAACATCCAGCAGCTCTAACGTCATAGTTTCATTGTCAGATAAAGAAGGAGAGCCTCTGTCTGTCACAGTGAAAGTGATGTCATATTCAGGGACCTTCTCTCTGTCTAATGGCTCTGACACCACTAATTCATAATAGTTACCAGAGGACTCCCTCAGTTTAAAAGGCATGTTATAAGGAATATGAAGATCAACTACTCCATTGTCACCTGAGTCTTTATCATTGACACTCACCACTGCTATCACTGTGTCTAATTCTATGTTTTCTTTTATTGGACTTTGAAAAGATTTGATGGATATTTCTGGATGATTGTCATTCATATCCGTCACATTTATTGTCAATTTACACTGTCCAGTTAAGGAGTTAGGCCCTTTATCACTGGCAATAATCTCCATTTCATACAGTTTAAAATCTTCATAATTGATCATCTCTTTCACTCTGATTTCACCATTTTCTGGATTTAAGTTAAACACCTGTTGTGTTCTCTCTGATGTATATAAACTATATGAGTAAACAATGTCAGAATTTAACCCCTCATCTAAATCAGTAGCGTTTAATTTCATTACTAGACTGCCAATGGGGGAGTTTTCCATCACATCTATGATGTATTTGTCTTTATGAAATGACGGGGCGTTGTCGTTTACATCAAGCACGCGAACAATGATGCTGGCTGTACCTGTACGCGTGGGCACGCCACCGTCCACAGCAGTGAGAATTAGATTATGAACAGCCTGCTGCTCTCTATCTAATGTTTTTTTCAAAACCAAATCAGCAAATTTTGTCCCGTCTCTCCCGGTCTGAATTTCGAGTGCAAAATGTTCACTTGAGCTCAGATGGTAATTGTTCACAGAATTTGTTCCAACATCTGGGTCTGCAGCGTTGTTCAATGAGAATCTCTCTCCAACAGGGCTTGATTCAGATATGTCCAAATGCATCGTTCCCCGTCGAAAATGAGGAGCGTTGTCGTTGATGTCCGTGATTTCCACCTCAATGTTAAACATTCGTATCGGGTTTTCAATCGTAGCATCCAATTTAAGAAAGCATGATGTATATGTCTTCAGGGGGCATAACAACTCTCTGTCGATCCTTTCCAGGATGAACAGCTCTCCAGTGTCTTTGTTGATGTCGATATATTTTTTATTTCCTACAACATCTACTCGCATTTTCCTTCCCTTCAGAGTCTTCACGTCTAGTCCCAGATCAGATGCTAGATTAGAAACGACTGAACCTTCTTCCATTTCTTCGGGAACAGAATAATGGGTGACGGTAGACACCGTGTTAATCATGGCGGAAATGAAGAGAAAAACCCCAACGTGCCCTGTCCCAAATAACTTTCGGATTTGATGCTCCATATTTCAGATTCCGTATTATTAACTTGAAATATGTTGAAACCTAGATAAACCGTCCTCTCGTTCAACGAAAAAACGAAACGACGTTCTTAAAAAAAAAATCTTACGCCCATTCCTCGAGTGACGACCTCGTAATAAAATGTCTGACTGTCCCTCCTCCAATAAACTATCGAGAGAACTATGACCTCATCAGCGAATTTGTTTTTGTGGAGAGCAGCGACAAGAATAGTCTTGTGTGAGAACTTTTCAAAAACAAACAGTTTTACCTTGCGTTAAATGTAAAAGTTCAAGTGGATATTTCTTAATGTTGTAGAAGTTGCAAAAGTTATTCTGCTGAAGTATTACTTTTTGAGTTCTAAACGTGTATTCCCTGGGTGGGTGATGGGATTCTAAAAACAACAACTATACGTTTTCGTTTATTCTATATTTGGATAACTTAATACAGGTTTTACCTTCGTTTTTCGTTAAATGTGTTACAATAATTGCTAATGACTGTTACTTTTATTTAATACAATAACTGTGTGCCCCACATGTACCTGAATGTGTCCTCACAAAAACTAATGTATGCAGACATATCTATGCTGACATTGTAAAATAAAATAACACTGTATTTAAAGATCATTTGAAGAATGTATGCCGCATGCAGAGGTGGAAGAAGTATTCAGGTTATTTGCTTAAGGACCAGTAGCAATACTACATTGCACAAAAAATAATTTATTACTTAAAGTCTTGCATTTAAAAGTGTGCATATGTAAAAGTACAAAAGTATGAGCATCAAAATAAACATTATGTACCAAAAGTAAAAGTTTTCATTATGCAGAATGACTTATTAAAGCACTAGTTATTTTAAATCATTGTATTATATTTATTGATGCATTAATGTGTTCATCACTACAATGTTGCACTTGGTAAAGGTGGGGTTTATTTGAATACTTAATATACTACTGGGTAGCTAACGCTTTAATAGTATATGATAATGTATAAGATGATTTATATTTTGTATATTTTATCATCTCAATCAGCAGAGTAAGTAGTAACTAGATGTGTACACTAAATGTAATGGAGTAAAGAGGACAACATTTGCTTACAAAATGTACTGGTCTAAAAATATAAAGGAGCATAAAATAAAAATGCTCAAGGAAAGTACAAGTAACTTTAACTTAAGTAAAGTACTTGAAGAAATATCCTTAGTTACATTCCACCCCCTGCTGTATGCATCGTTATTGTGGTGGAAACTTCTGAAGCAATGGAGATGAAACTTAGAGAGACGCTGGAGAACAGGAACATGATGCCAAAACACTGTTGGTGTATTCGGAGTTACGGTCGGAGAATTGACAAGACATTTACTGTAGACATGAGTTGCCACAGCGGTTGCCAATCCAATTCTGAAGTTCTCAGGAATAGAAAGAGGTTTTAACTAGTTCCAAATGGGTAAGAAACATTCTCAGAGCAGCAGACTAAACAATCTAGGATAATACGTCAAAACTTAACCTGACATCCCGGTCACACATAAGGTGTCTGACGAAGCATCTGGGCTCAGCCCCAACAATAAAACCAATCCAAGCACAGGCGTGAGAGTGTACCCTCTGTGGGAACAAGGCTGTGAAAGCCCAGGCTGCCCCTCCTTAATGAAGATCACAGCACCTGCAAGGCCGCTATGCCAGAGGAGGACAGACAGGAAGGACACAACTGGCTAACTTGAAAGCAAGCAGTACAAAAGCAGCTGTGAGGAGACCAATGGTCACGTGTGTGAAGAGGTCACAGGCCTGACCGAAAGGTTACAAGCTTACACAAAATATTCCCTAACAATTATAATTGAAGGCACCAAAATGCAGAGAATCACATAGAAATTCAGCATGCTTTGGGAATTGAACCTTATGGTATAAAATGTATTAGATATATTAGACGTAAGAAAAAGACAAAATACATTTTGTCAAGTTTAATTTACACTACAGGGTGAAAACACTAAGTTGCTGTGTTGTTACTAATCATCAAAAACTAAATGACATAATTTTAATAACTAACCCATTACAGCCCCTCACTCTCTCTCTTAATAACAATGCATTTATTTAGCGATTTTCCAAGTGCTCAAAGGACAATACACACAGTAGCAATTTGGGGGGAAGTGTCTTGCCCAAGGATACAACGTCATGCTGACTCGGTGGTGGTCAAGGCAGGATTTGAACCAGCACCACAGCTCTTTCACTCACTCACTCACTCACTCACTCACTCACTCACTCACTCACTCACTCACTCACTCACTCACTCACTCACTCACTCACTCACTCACTCACTCACTCACTCTCTACCACTCTACCAGAAACAGACAAGTGTGGGGTTGTTTTTGTTTTTATATGGTTTACTATTGTGATTTTAAACAGAGCAAGGAGAACTTCAGTAACAATTCAGCAGCCATATGATGCATTAAGATTCTCTGCATTTTGGTGTTCTTCCTAATTATCACTTGTGATACAGCATTGATTATTTTAACTGCATTACACTTTACTTAAACATGTATAATGATGGCACTGCATGAATTATTATAACATATTATGAGCCTATGTCAGACTTGATGGTTGATGTGTGTTTAGGTAGTCAGAATGTATTCTTAGCCCCGTTAGTGAATCTGTAGTTTATAACTAGTCAGGATTATCAATATGACACCTGTAATTCATCATACTTCACATGGTTAATTGGTTGTGTGTGTGCGTGTGTGTGTGTGTGTGTGTGTGTGTGTGTGTGTGTGTGTGTGTGTAGTTATAAAGCATTGCAAATGCAATTTGGTTCCCTAAATGCCCTCACAACACACAACAGATTTGGTATTTATCAAAAGTATTAGGAAACATTTAGTTTAGAAGCAGAAAGTTTTAATGATTTATGAAATTGCTTATTAAAACCAAAACAAATGGTATCAATATTTGGGTAGAAATGAGCTGCTGACCATGATGAAGGTCACAAGCCGAAACTGGTTGGTCTCAAAATAAAGTTGCTCTATACAGTAAGTGTTGCTGTAGATTTCAGCTCTTGTGACCTTTTCCTTTTTCCATGCCATTTGGGGGTTATGCCAGCAGGTCAAAAGACTTAACATGGGCCCAATTACATATTTGCTTGTAATGTAGAGTTAGTCTTAGTTGTGCAATTTAAAGAAAGTGAAGAGACAAAAAAAAAAAATCAGCGCTGATACGAAAAGACTGCAATGGTTACTTATTAGTGGCCTTGAGGCATGTTCAGTAGGAAAAATGTGAATCAGATATTAAATAGATGTGTTTTCCATACCTGCAGAGTGGAGGCTGCTGAGCCACTAGTGTCTGTGAGTCCTGTGCCTCGTGGTATACTGGACACCATGTATCTGGAGCCTTTTGGCACAGGCTGTCTGACCACCATCTTTCCTTTCCTGGTCTCTGCTAGAAACAGACTGTACCAGTAGGCATCGTTGGAGACCAGAGTGGAGTCTGCGATGGTGGAGTTCCTCTCACTGATCACACTGTTCCTGCAGGGAGGAGCAGCTTTGCTGTGCTTGGGTTTCTGACACTTGATTACGATGGTGACCAATATGGTGATCAGCAGGAGAAATGACACAGAGCCAAGACCGATGACCAGGTACAGGTTGAGGTCTGAGAAAATGTCATATTCTAGAGGCACCTCAGTCATGTCAGAGTAGGACTTCACAGCAGCCTCCACTGTGGACAGCTTGATGGTGACTGTGGCAGAGAGAGCAGGCTCACCGTTGTCCTTGGCGACAACAACCAGTCTCTGGTGACGGGGATCTCTGTAGCTGAACATCCTCATGGTCCGGATCTCTCCGTTGTATTGGTCCAGACTGAACAAAGTTGCGTCAGTCACCTGCAGAAACTGGTAGGTGATCCGGGAGTTGTGCACCGAGTCTGTGTCCAAAGCTATCACTTTAGAAACCAGAGAGCCTTTATCTGTGGATCTGGGGATCTTTTCCTCCACCACCGAGCCCTGTGCACGCCACGGAGAGACAATAACCGGAGCGTTGTCGTTCTGGTCCACAATGATGATGTGCACCGTCACGTTACTGCTGAGAGGAGGAGAGCCAGAGTCTCTGGCCTCGATGTGGAAGAGAAATTCCTTCTCAATCTCATAGTCAAACGTTTTTAGTGCGTAAAGATTCCCGTTCTCTGGGTTGATGGAGAACAGCATGGACATGGAGGTGTTGGCTATCTCCCTCTCTAGGATGAAATACACTAGGTACTGGTTTTCATGGAGGTCAGGGTCGAATGCAGAGAGGGAACTGAGCAGGGCTCCAGGAGCGTTATTCTCCTCTACACGTATAGTATAAAATGACTGAGGGAACTGTGGCACATTGTCATTAACATCCAGCAGCTCTAATGTCATAGTTTCATTGTCAGATAAAGGAGGAGAGCCTCTGTCTGTCACAGTGAAAGTGATGTCATATTCAGGGACCTTCTCTCTGTCTAACGGCTCTGACACCACTAATTCATAATAGTTACCAGAGGACTCCCTCAGTTTAAAAGGCATGTTATCTGGAATATGAAGATCAACTACTCCATTTTCACCTGAGTCTTTATCACTGACACTCACCACTGCTATCACTGTGTCTAATTCTATGTTTTCTTTTATTGGACTTTGAAAAGATTTGATGGATATTTCTGGATGATTGTCATTCATATCCGTCACATTTATTGTCAATTTACACTGTCCAGTTAAGGAGTTAGGCCCTTTATCACTGGCAATAACCTCCATTTCATACAGTTTAAAATCTTCATAATTGATCATCTCTTTCACTCTGATTTCACCATTTTCTGGATTTAAGTTAAACAGCTGTTGTGTTTCTCTGATGTATATAAACTATATGAGTAAACAATGTCAGAATTTAACCCCTCATCTAAATCAGTAGCGTTTAATTTCATTACTAGACTGCCAATGGGGGAGTTTTCCATCACATCTATGATGTATTTGTCTTTATCAAATGACGGGGCGTTGTCGTTGACATCAAGCACACGAACAATGATGCTGGCTGTACCTGTACGCGTGGGCACGCCACCGTCCACAGCAGTGAGAATTAGATTATGAACAGCCTGCTGCTCTCTATCTAATGTTTTTTTTAAAATCAAATCAGCAAATTTTGTCCCGTCTCTCCCGGTCTGAATTTCGATGGAGAAGTGTTCACTTGAGCTCAGATGGTAATTGTTCACAGAATTTGTTCCAACATCTGGGTCTGCAGCGTTGTTCAATGAGAATCTCTCTCCAACAGGGCTTGATTCAGATATGTCCAAATGCATCGTTCCCCGTCGAAAATGAGGAGCGTTGTCGTTGATGTCCGTGATTTCCACCTCAATGTTGAACATTCGTATCGGGTTTTCAATCGTAGCGTCTAATCTGAGAAAGCAGGTTGTAGTTTTTCAAGGGGCATAACAATTCTCTGTCGATCCTTTCCTGCATGAACAGCTCTCCTGTGTCTTTGTTGATATCGATATACTTTTTATTGCCTACGACATCTACTCGCATTTTTCGTTTATTCAGAGTCTTCACGTCTAATCCCAGATCAGTCGCTAAATTTGCAACCACTGAGCCTTCTTCCATTTCTTCGGGAACAGAATAATGGGTGACGGTGGACACCGTGTGCATCATGGCAGAAATAAAGAGAAATACAAAAACGTACCCTATCCAAGAACACTGATGAATTTGACGAGCCATCGAACATAATCCGTATAAACCTTCAAAGATATATCCGTTGTCTTTTCTCCTAATGAAAGTAAATGCTGGTCCTCAAGAAAAAAGTGTTTCTTAATGCTGCTGGTATTGGCAGAGATTTTTGTGAAATATGTCTTCCTGCCAATCCTCCAATGAACTATCGTGAAAACGATGATATCATCAAGGACGTCCACGTCAATGATGTATTTTTTTTTGTGGAGAGCAGCGACATGAATAGTCCTTCCTGAAGTTTCACACCTCTGAAACATTCTGTAATGTCAACATGTCGTTGACAGTCATGAATTGCTAATCAAATAGTAATTGAAAACGTGTGAAAAAATATTTTGCAAGTGTTTAATTCGTGTTTTAAACGTTATTCTTCTTGGATTGTGTGGCCATTAACTACAGTTTGGCTTTTTCCAGTTGAACTGTTTTATATACAGGTTTAATTACATTAATAAAACACAATAAACAGTCCGTGCCTTTATATGATGCCACTGTCCTTGCCTTCATGTTACACACACTTACACGCCAATTCTAATGTGTTTAGAAATGCTCATGCACTGTTGTTTAGTCTTTTTTAAATTTGTTTAAATGTCATTTGTAAATTAGTGTGTTGTTTATGTCATGCTTCCACATGCAGCAAAAACCATTTTAATTATGTTGCCTGTCCATCTTGATCCTAACCTAAGAACAATGTGCAAGGATGGGCTAACATTGCAAATATCTCATGTTACAAGAATCACATAATTCTATCAATATTTCAATTATATCTGGAGGAGCCTTCCACCATCACTACGAAGAAGGTGGACATGTTTTTATAAACAACTATGAAAAAAGAATAAAAATGTATTGTGGGAAACTGACGTCATTGTCACCTGATGCATCACATGACCGGTGACCAGTAAATAGGAAATAATAAAAGTTTGCGGTCAATTCAAGATAGCCTCTCACTTGGCTGCACGGTTATTGGTCGTCTCCCCCTCACTAAGGTAGGAATAATAGTTGTACAGTCAAAGAATTAGACGTATGTTGCGAGTAATGTGCTTTTAAATGGTGTTTTAAAAGAAGTTGTATTTAGGCCCAGCAACCCGTGATACTAACTGACCATTTCCCCGGCAGGATAGAGCTGTGTGAAAATAACTCTGTGGAAGTATGCCTTGTTTTAACTATTTGCATTGTTACGTGAGTCGGTGAGTGATGCTGGCAACTGATGTGTTGTATTTGTTTCTTTTTCATAAAAGACCAGGCCAGCCACTGTCTAGGCCTATAGTGTGTTTTTTAAATTTAATTAAATTATTTGTTTTAATTTATATTTCTGTCAATTGTCTCCCTTTTAGCTTAGGGCAACATAATTATTTTACATCTGTGTCTTAGTTGGTGCTCCTGCTCGGCGGCGCAGGCCTGGACCCAGGTGGAAAGTTGTCTGCTTTCAGTAGGGACTTCACGGTGTGACATTTTACAAGGGTATGCATGCAAAATATCTCACTTTTATTATTTTCTATAGTGCTGGTTTGAATATTACTGGCTTTTTTTTTTTCCTTCACGGTTAGCAGGCACTGTGACCCAGCGGACCAGACCGTCCCAACTGAGGATGGTAACTTATGTAATCATTGTGAATTATATTTGCCTTTTTTTTACCCCTTTACAGCTGACAAATGTTACCTGTGTTTATGTGTTTATGTAGTGGGGTGCTGACTGGTTTATACTGTTTTGATTTAGTTCATATTGTTTATTTAGCATTTTTGCTTGTTTTGTTTATATGGATTGGGTTAGCTTGTTTTGCCTTTCTCTTTATAGTTTAGTTTTTGTGTAGCCAACTGGGGTTCCCCTTTGTTTGTTTAACCTTGTTTTCAGTTGTTTCTTTTTTCCGTTGGTAAAGCTGAGTGCCGCTCATTGGGGGGGGCTAGTAACCCTCACTATTTATTGTGGTGAAGATCGCCGGGGTACCCGAGTGAGTGACCTGTTTGCGATTTGCTGTGGCTGCACCTGGTGAGTATTTGGTTGCACCCTAGTGTCACGACAAGTAGCCTGCCACCCCATTAACTGGCCTCGGCTCACTTTAAATTTAGTTTCTTTTTTTTGTATAGACTTTTAAATGTTACATTTTAGATCATAATTTTAATCTCATTATATAATAAAGATCATTTATAAACTGAGTAATTCTTGTTGTTTTTATAACCCATTATTTTGTCTTCCAGCACCGTTTTCCTGAGTTTCCTTTTGATTTACAGTTAATAAAAGTTACTTTATTCTGAAACACGTCTCTGCCCCTCAGTCCTGTACCTGTGTCCTACTCTTTTTATGTTTATATCCTGGGGTGCTAGTCCCCAGGTGGCGTTGTCGGTCCTCCGTCCCACTTTATTATAATTTCAATTTAACCACACTACCTCGCCACAGTCACATATTTGTTAAATAAATGTGCATTATATTTTGGGAATTCATGCCTCTGTCCTAATTGTACCTGTTAAGGGACGCCTTAAAATCGTTTCACAATATCACCTTTAATTGAGTGTCCACGGGTTCTTCCTGCCCCTTAGCAGGAAGTGGCATTTGTAAGTTAATAGATAACCCCAGTCACGGTTACCAAGGTCTGTTCTCTTTTTTTTTAAAAAGAGTTTAGCTATATGTGGGCAATAAACGCATATAGTTTGCAAAAAAAGACCAAATTAAAATCTTTTGTATAGCTTGTTTGATAGAAATGATCAGAAAATATGTTTAATTGAGGTTTTCCCATACCTGTAGGGTGGAGGCTGCTGAGTCACTAGTGTCTGTGAGTCCTGTGCCTCGTGGTATACTGGACACAATGTATCTGGAGCCCTTAGGCACAGGCTGTCTGACCACCATCTTTCCTTTCCTGGTCTCTGCTAAAAACAGACTGTACCAGTAGGCATCGTTGGAAACCAGAGTGGAGTCTGCGATGGTGGAGTTCCTCTCGCTGATCACACTGTTCCTGCAGGGAGGAGCCGCTTTGCTGTGCTTGGGTTTCTGACACTTGATTACGATGGTGACCAATATGGTGATCAGCAGGAGAAATGAAACCGCGCCAAGACCGATGACCAGGTACAGGTTTAGGTCTGAGAAGATGTCATACTCTAGAGGCACCTCGGTCATGTCAGAGTAGGCCTTCACGGCAGTCTCCACTGTGGACAGCTTGATGGTGACTGTAGCAGAGAGGGCAGGCTCTCCATTGTCCTTGGCGACAACAACCAGTCTCTGGTGGCGCGGGTCTCTGTAGCTGAACATCCTCATGGTCCGGATGTCCCCATTGTATTGGTCCAGACTGAACAAGGTGGCGTCAGTCACCTGCAGAAACTGGTAGGTGATCCGGGAGTTGTGCACCGAGTCTGTGTCCAAGGCTATCACTTTAGAAACCAGAGAGCCTTTATCGGTGGATCTGGGGATCTTTTCCTCCACCACCGAGCCCTGTGCGCGCCACGGAGAGACGATAACAGGAGCGTTGTCGTTCTGGTCCACAATGATGATGTGCACCGTCACGTTACTGCTGAGAGGAGGAGAGCCCGAGTCTCTGGCCTCGACGTGGAAGAGAAACTCCTTCTCGATCTCATAGTCAAAAGTTTTTAGTGCGTAAAGATTCCCGTTCTCTGGGTTGATGGAGAACAGCATGGACATGGAGGTGTTGGCTATCTCCCTCTCTAGGATGAAATAAACTAGGTACTGGTTTTCATGGAGGTCAGGGTCAAACGCAGAGAGGGAACTGAGCAGGGCTCCCGGAGCGTTATTCTCCTCTACACGTATAGTAAAAAATGACTGAGGGAATTGTGGCACATTGTCATTAACATCCAGCAGCTCTAATGTCATAGTTTCATTGTCAGATAAAGGAGGAGAGCCTCTGTCTGTCACAGTGAAAGTGATGTCATATTCAGGGACCTTCTCTCGGTCTAATGGCTCTGACACCACTAATTCATAATAGTTATCAGAGGACTCCCTCAGTTTGAAAGGAATGTTATGAGGAATATGAAGATCAATCACTCCATTGTCACCTGAGTCTTTATCACTGACACTCACCACTGCTATCACTGTGTCCAATTCTATGTTTTCATTGACTGGATTCTGAAATGATTTAATAGATATTTCTGGGTGGTTATCATTCATGTCCTCAACTATAATGTTGACAGTGCATTGTCCTGTTAAACTATTGACTCCTTTGTCTGTTGCAATAACTTCCATATCATAAATCCTGAAATCTTCATAATTTAACATTCCTTTGACAGTAATTTCACCAGTGGAAGGATTCAGATTAAATGTTTCCTGCGTTTTCTCAGATGTATATAAACTGTAGGAGTATGTTATATCAGAATTTGACCCCTCATCAAGGTCTGTTGCATTGAGATAAACAACCATGCTTCCAATAGGTGAATTCTCCATTATTTTGATGTCATAAGTAGCTTTCTCAAAAGTAGGTGTGTTGTCGTTTAGGTCTGAAACATGCACAATAACACTTGCAGTGCCCGAACGTGCAGGTGTGCCTCCATCTACAGCTGTGAGAATTAAATTATGCACAGCCTGCTGCTCTCGATCTAAACTCTTTGTTAAGATTAATTCGGCAAATTTTGACCCCTCCCTGCCGGTCTGAAGTTCAATACTAAAATGTTCACTTTCACTCAGATGGTATGTTTTCACCGAATTACTTCCAACGTCAGGATCAACTGCATTGCTGAGAGAGAATCTCTCACCTTTTGGCGTTGCTTCAGATATATCTAAATGTATGGCATCTCTTCGAAACTGAGGGGCGTTGTCGTTCATATCCAAAATTTCTACTTCTATGTTAAATATTCGTAGTGGATTTTCTAGTATAACCTCCAGTCTTAGATAGCAAGACGCTGATGACTTGGTAGGGCAAATATTTTCCCTGTCAATCTTCTCAACAATATACAGTTCTCCAGTCTCTTTGTTCACATCCAGATATTTCTTATTTGCGATAATGTCAAGACGCATCTTCCTCTGACTCAGTGTCTTTACATCCAGGCTGAGATCGGTAGCAAGGTTAGCTACAACTGAACCTTCTTTCATTTCCTCAGGTATTGAATAATGAGTCACTGAAGTCGATATGTTACGAATGAAACAAACAAAAATAAGGAGCAGCACGTACCTTCCGCAAGCCTGCATTGTTACAAAGGGCCCCGTTGTTGTTTGCGGGTTAAAATCACTTCAGACGATATCTTTTTCGTTTCCAGCTATGTTGAATTTTTCTGTAATGGCATCCATCACAAACATAATTATGCAGTGGTAATTCCTATTTTTCTTTTTTGCAAAAAAAGGAAAAACGCTTTTTCGGAGTAGAGGTTGAGTACCGCGGAGCTGTCCGCTTGTTTCACGATCTGCCCTGCTGACTGCGATTCACTGTCGTGGCGTTCATGTGCAGTTTTTATTGGTAAAGCAGCGCCACCTTTTGTTTTTTAAAGCCTTTGTGCTCACCATTAGCTGCACTAAAAAATGAATAGTTTTGTATATGTTGTATCTGGATTTAAAGTCGTTTTTTATAAGACATTGTTTAAAGTACATTTTTCACTATTAAAGGTTTTTTTCATCTCAAAGTAGGTGGGCAATTAAATGTCATCTATTATTTATACAAAATAAACAAAAAAACACATGAAGTGCATGTGTACATTAGACTCTCACCTGCAGAGTGGAGGCTGCTGAGCCACTAGTGTCTGTGAGTCCTGTTCCTCGTGGTAAACTGGACACGATGTATCTGGAGCCCTTTGGCACAGGCTGTCTGACCACCATCTTTCCTTTCCTGGTCTCTGCTAGAAACAGACTGTACCAGTAGGCATCGTTGGAAACCAGAGTGGAGTCTGCGATGGTGGAGTTCCTCTCACTGATCACACTGTTCCTGCAGGGAGGAGCCGCTTTGCTGGGTTTAGGCTTCTGACACTTGATTACGATGGTGACCAATATGGTGATCAGCAGGAGAAATGACACAGAGCCCAGACCGATGACCAGGTACAGGTTGAGGTCTGAGAAGATGTCATATTCTAGAGGCACCTCGGTCATGTCAGAGTAGGCCTTCACAGCAGTCTCCACTGTGGACAGCTTGATAGTGACTGTAGCAGAGAGGGCAGGCTCCCCGTTGTCCTTGGCAACAACAACCAGTCTCTGGTGGCGCGGGTCTCTGTAGCTGAACATCCTCATGGTCCGGATCTCTCCATTGTATTGGTCCAGACTGAACAAGGTGGCGTCAGTCACCTGCAGAAACTGGTAGGTGATCCGGGAGTTGTGCACCGAGTCTGTGTCTAAGGCTATCACTTTCGAAACCAGAGAGCCTTTATCTGTGGATCTGGGGATCTTTTCCTCCACCACCGAGCCCTGTGCACGCCACGGAGAGACAATAACCGGAGCGTTGTCGTTCTGGTCCACAATGATGATGTGCACCGTCACGTTACTGCTGAGAGGAGGAGAGCCAGAGTCTCTGGCCTCGATGTGGAAGAGAAACTCCTTCTCGATCTCATAGTCAAACGTTTTTAGTGCGTAAAGATTCCCATTCTCTGGGTTGATGGAGAACAGCATGGACATAGAGGTGTTGGCTATCTCCCTCTCTAGGATGAAATAAACTAGGTACTGGTTTTCATGGAGGTCAGGGTCAAACGCAGTGAGGGAACTGAGCAGGGCTCCAGGAGCGTTATTCTCCTCTACACGTATAGTATAAAATGAATGAGGGAACTGTGGCACATTGTCATTAACATCCAGCACCTCTAACGTCATAGTTTCATTGTCAGATAAAGGAGGAGAGCCCCTGTCTGTCACAGTGAAAGTGATGTCATATTCAGGGACCTTCTCTCGGTCTAATGGCTCTGACACCACTAATTCATAATAGTTACCAGAGGACTCCCTCAGTTTGAAAGGCATGTTATCTGGAATATGAAGATCAACTACTCCATTGTCACCTGAGTCTTTATCACTGACACTCACCACTGCTATCACTGTGTCCATTTCTATGTTTTCATTGACTGGACTCTGAAATGATTTAATAGATATTTCTGGGTGGTTATCATTCATGTCTTCAACAACAATTTTGACAGTGCATTGTCCTGATAAACTATTGACTCCTTTATCTGTTGCAATGACTTCCATATCATAAATCCTGAACTCCTCATAATTTAACATTCCTTTGACAGTAATTTCACCAGTGGAAGGATTCAGATTAAATGTTTCCTGCGTTTTCTCAGATGTATATAAACTGAAGGAGTATGTTATTTCTGAATTTGACCCCTCATCTAGGTCTGTTGCATTAAGATTAACAACAAGACTCCCAATAGGAGAGTTTTCCATTATTTTAATACTATAACTTTTTTGGTCAAATGTAGGTGTGTTGTCATTAGTGTCTAAAACACGAACAATAACACTTGCAGTGCCAGAACGTGCAGGTGTGCCTCCATCTACAGCTGTGAGAATTAAATTATGCACAGCCTGCTGCTCTCGATCTAAAGTCTTTGTTAAGATTAATTCGGCAAATTTCGACCCATCTCTTCCTGTCTGAACTTCAATATTAAAATGTTCACTTTCACTCAGATGGTATGTTTTTACTGAATTGCTTCCAACGTCAGGATCGACTGCATTGCTGAGAGAGAATCTCTCACCTTTCGGCGTTGCTTCAGATATATCTAAATGTATGACGTCTCTCCGAAATTGAGGGGCGTTGTCGTTCATATCCAAAATTTCTACCTCTATATTAAAAATTCGAACAGGGTTTTCTAGTATTACTTCCAGTTTGAGATAACAAGACGCTGATGACTTTGTAGGGCAAATATTTTCCCTGTCAATCTTCTCAACAATATACAGTTCTCCAGTCTCTTTGTTCACATCCAGATATTTCTTATTTGCGATAATGTCAAGACGCATCTTCCTCTGACTCAGTGTCTTTACATCCAGGCTGAGATCGGTAGCAAGGTTAGCTACAACTGAACCTTCTTTCATTTCCTCGGGTATTGAATAATGAGTCACTGAAGTCGATATGTTACGAATGAAACAAACAAAAATAAGGAGCAGCACGTACCTTCCGCAAGCCTGCATTGTTACAAAGGGCCCCGTTGTTGTTTGCGGGTTAAAATCACTTCAGACGATATCTTTTTCGTTTCCAGCTATGTTGAATTTTTCTGTAATGGCATCCATCACAAACATAATTATGCAGTGGTAATTCCTATTTTTCTTTTGTGCAAAAAAAGGAAAAAACGCTTTTTCGGAGTAGAGGTTGAGTACCGCGGAGCTGTCCGCTTGTTTCACGATCTGCCCTGCTGACTGCGATTCACTGTCGTGGCGTTCAGGTGCAGTTTTTATTAGTAAAGCAGCGCCACCTTTTGTTTTTTAAAGCCTTTGTGCTCACCATTAGCTGCACTAAAAAAAGAATAGTTTTGTATATGTTGTATCTGGATTTAAAGTCGTTTTTTATAAGACATTGTTTAAAGTACATTTTTCACTATTAAAGGTTGTTTTCATCTCAAAGTAGGTGGGAAATTAAATGTCATCTATTATTTATACAAAATAAACAAAAAAACACATGAAGTGCATGTGTACATTAGACTCTCACCTGCAGAGTGGAGGCTGCTGAGCCACTAGTGTCTGTGAGTCCTGTTCCTCGTGGTATACTGGACACGATGTATCTGGAGCCCTTTGGCACAGGCTGTCTGACCACCATCTTTCCTTTCCTGGTCTCTGCTAGAAACAGACTGTACCAGTAGGCATCGTTGGAAACCAGAGTGGAGTCTGCGATGGTGGAGTTCCTCTCACTGATCACACTGTTCCTGCAGGGAGGAGCCGCTTTGCTGGGCTTAGGCTTCTGACACTTGATTACGATGGTGACCAATATGGTGATCAGCAGGAGAAATGACACAGAGCCCAGACCGATGACCAGGTACAGGTTGAGGTCTGAGAAGATGTCATATTCTAAAGGCACCTCGGTCATGTCAGAGTAGGCCTTCACGGCAGTCTCCACTGTGGACAGCTTGATGGTGACTGTAGCAGAGAGGGCAGGCTCCCCGTTGTCCTTGGCAACAACAACCAGTCTCTGGTGGCGCGGGTCTCTGTAGCTGAACATCCTCATGGTCCGGATCTCTCCGTTGTATTGGTCCAGACTGAACAAGGTGGCATCAGTCACCTGCAGAAACTGGTAGGTGACCCGGGAGTTGTGCACCGAGTCTGTGTCCAAGGCTATCACTTTAGAAACCAGAGAGCCTTTATCGGTGGATCTGGGGATCTTTTCCTCCACCACCGAGCCCTGTGCGCGCCACGGAGAGACAATAACCGGAGCGTTGTCGTTCTGGTCCACAATGATGATGTGCACCGTCACGTTACTGCTGAGAGGAGGAGAGCCAGAGTCTCTGGCCTCGATGTGGAAGACAAATTCCTTCTCGATCTCATAGTCAAACGTTTTTAGTGCGTAAAGAATCCCGTTCTCTGGGTTGATGGAGAACAGCATGGACATAGAAGTGTTGGCTATCTCCCTCTCTAGGATGAAATAAACTAGGTACTGGTTTTCATGGAGGTCAGGGTCAAACGCAGTGAGGGAACTGAGCAGGGCTCCAGGAGCGTTATTCTCCTCTACACGTATAGTATAAAATGACTGAGGGAACTGTGGCACATTGTCATTAACATCCAGCAGCTCTAACGTCATAGTTTCATTGTCAGATAAAGGAGGAGAGCCTCTGTCTGTCACAGTGAAAGTGATGTCATATTCAGGGACCTTCTCTCTGTCTAATGGCTCTGACACCACTAATTCATAATAGTTACCAGAGGACTCCCTCAGTTTGAAAGGCATGTTATCAGGAATATGAAGATCAACCACTCCATTGTCACCTGAGTCTTTATCATTGACACTAACCACTGCTATCACTGTGTCCATTTCTATGTTTTCATTGACTGGACTCTGAAATGATTTAATAGATATTTCTGGGTGGTTGTCATTCATGTCTTCAACCAGAATTTTAACAGTGCATTGTCCTGATAAACTATTGACTCCTTTATCTGTTGCTATAATTTCCATATCATAAATCCTGAAGTCTTCATAATTTAACATTCCTTTAACAGTAATTTCACCAGTGGAAGGATTCAGATTAAATGTTTCCTGCGTTCTCTCAGATGTATATAAACTATAGGAGTATGTTATATCAGAATTTAGCCCCTCATCTAAGTCTGTTGCATTAAGATGAACTACAAGACTTCCAATGGGAGAGTTTTCCATTATTTTGACATTGTAAAGTGGTTTGACAAATCTAGGTGCGTTATCATTTGTATCTAAAACATGCACAATAACACTTGCAGTGCCAGAACGTGCAGGTGTGCCTCCATCTACAGCTGTGAGAATTAAATTATGCACAGCCTCCTGCTCTCGATCTAAAGTCTTATTCAATATCAAGTCGGCAAATTTCGATCCATCTCTTCCTGTCTGAACTTCAATATTAAAATGTTCATTTTCACTCAGATGGTATGTTTTAACTGAATTGCTCCCAACATCAGGATCAACTGCATTGCTGAGAGAGAATCTTTCTCCTTTTGGTGTTGCTTCAGATATGTCCAGGTGTATGGCGTCTCTCCTAAACTGAGGGGCGTTGTCGTTCATATCCAATATTTCTAATTCAATGTTAAAGATACGCAGAGGATTTTCAAGTATAACTTCCATTTTCAAGTAGCATAATGTCAGGGTTTTTGTACAGAGATATTCCCTGTCAATTTTTTCAACAACATAAAGTTCTCCAGTCTCTTTGTTCACATCCAAATATTTTTTGTTGGCGATGAGGTCAATACGTATCTTCCTCTGATTCAGCGTTTTAACATCCAGACTGAGATCCGTAGCAAGGTTGGCAACGACTGATCCTTCTTTCATTTCCTCTGGTATTGAATAATGAGTCACTGAAGTCGATATGTTACGAACAAAAGAAAGAAAAATAACGAGCCGCACGTACCTTCTGCAAGACTGCATTGTTACACGTGATCCCATTGTTGTGTGCGTGTAAACAGCACTTCAGGCGATATAATGTATGTTTCCCTTGATGTTGAATTCTTCTGTAATGGCATTAGTCCCAAACATAATTATGCAGTGGTAAATCCGATTTTTCTTTTCCGCAAAAAAAGGAAAACCGCTATTTCGGATAGGAGGTTCAGCCCAACCGAGCTCTCCGGTTGTTTCACGATCTGCCCTGACTGCAGCTGTTCACTGTCAGGGCGTTCATATGCAGGTTTTATTAGTAAAGCAGCGCCACCTTTTGTTTTTTTAAAGAAGTTGTACTAACCATTAGGTGCATTAAAAAAATATATCGTTTTTTAGAGTTTGTACGTTGATTTGAAGTAGTTTTTTATAACAGATATTGTTTAAAGTACAATGTTGACTATTAAAGATGTTTTCATCTCAAAATAGGTGGGAAATTAAATGTCATCTATTATTTATACAAAATAAACAAAAAAACACAAGAAGTGCATGTGTACATTAGACTCTCACCTGCAGAGTGGAGGCTGCTGAGCCACTAGTGTCTGTGAGTCCTGTGCCTCGTGGTAAACTGGACACGATGTATCTGGAGCCCTTTGGCACAGGCTGTCTGACCACCATCTTTCCTTTCCTGGTCTCTGCTAGAAACAGACTGTACCAGTAGGCATCGTTGGAGACCAGAGTGGAGTCTGCAATGGTGGAGTTCCTCTGGCTGATCACACTGTTCCTGCAGGGAGGAGCAGCTTTGCTTTGCTTGGGTTTCTGACACTTGATTACGATGGTGACCAATATGGTGATCAGCAGGAGAAATGACACCGCGCCAAGACCGATGACTAGGTACAGGTTGAGGTCTGAGAAGATGTCATATTCTAGAGGCACCTCGGTCATATCAGAGTAGGCCTTCACAGCAGTCTCCACTGTGGACAGCTTGATGGTGACTGTAGCAGAGAGGGCAGGCTCACCGTTGTCCTTGGCCACAACAACCAGTCTCTGGTGACGTGGATCTCTGTAGCTGAACATCCTCATGGTCCGGATCTCTCCGTTGTATTGGTCCAGACTGAACAAGGTGGCGTCAGTCACCTGCAGAAACTGGTAGGTGATCCTAGAGTTGTGCACCGAGTCTGTATCCAAAGCTATCACTTTAGAAACCAGAGAGCCTTTATCGGTGGATCTGGGGATCTTTTCCTCCACCACCGAACCCTGTGCACGCCACGGAGAGACAATAACTGGAGCGTTGTCGTTCTGGTCCACAATGATGATGTGCACCGTCACGTTACTGCTGAGAGGAGGAGAGCCAGAGTCTCTGGCCTCGATGTGGAAGAGAAACTCCTTCTCGATCTCATAGTCAAACGTTTTTAGTGCGTAAAGATTCCCGTTCTCTGGGTTGATGGAGAACAGCATGGACATGGAGGTGTTGGCTATCTCCCTCTCTAGGATAAAATAAACTAGGTACTGGTTTTCATGGAGGTCAGGGTCAAACGCAGTGAGGGAACTGAGCAGGGCTCCAGGAGCGTTATTCTCCTCTACACGTATAGTATAAAACAACTGAGGGAACTGTGGCACATTGTCATTAACATCCAGCACCTCTAACGTCATAGTTTCATTGTCAGATAAAGGAGGAGAGCCTCTGTCTGTCACAGTGAAAGTGATGTCATATTCAGGGACCTTCTCTCTGTCTAATGGCTCTGACACCACTAATTCATAATAGTTATCAGAGGACTCCCTCAGTTTAAAAGGCATGTTATCAGGAATATGAAGATCAATCACTCCATTGTCACCCGAGTCTTTATCACTGACACTCACCACTGCTATCACTGTGTCTAATTCTATGTTTTCATTTACTGGATTCTGAAATGATTTAATAGATATTTCTGGGTGGTTATCGTTCATGTCTTCAACCATAATTTTTACAGTGCATTGTCCTGATAAACTATTGACTCCTTTATCTGTTGCTATAACTTCCATATCATAAATCCTGAAGTCCTCATAATTTAACATTCCTTTAACAGTAATTTCACCAGTGGAAGGATTCAGATTAAATGTTTCCTGCGCTTTCTCAGATGTATATAAACTGTAGGAGTATGTTATATCAGAATTTGACCCCTCGTCTAAGTCTGTTGCATTAATATGAATTACCTGGCTTCCAATGGGAGAATTCTCTATTATTTTGATGTCATAAGTAGCTTTCTCAAAAGTAGGTGTGTTGTCGTTTAGGTCTGAAACATGCACAATAACACTTGCAGTGCCAGAACGTGCAGGTGTGCCTCCATCTACAGCTGTGAGAATTAAATTATGCACAGCCTGCTGCTCTCGATCTAAACTCTTTGTTAAGATTAATTCGGCAAATTTTGACCCCTCCCTGCCGGTCTGAAGTTCAATACTAAAATGTTCACTTTCACTCAGATGGTATGTTCTTACTGAATTGCTTCCAACGTCAGGATCAACTGCATTGCTGAGAGAGAATCTCTCACCTTTTGGCGTTGCTTCAGATATATCTAAATGTATGGCGTCTCTACGAAATTGCGGGGCGTTGTCGTTCATATCCAAAATTTCTACCTCTATGTTAAAAATTCGTAGTGGATTTTCTAGTATAACCTCCAGTCTTAAATAGCAAGAAGCCTTTGCCGGACAAATATTTTCTCTGTCAATCTTCTCAACAATATACAGTTCTCCAGTCTCTTTGTTCACTTCCAGATATTTCTTATTTGCGATGATGTCAAGACGCATCTTCCTCTGATTCAAAGTCTTAACATCCAGGCTGAGATCTGTAGCAATATTAGCGACAACTGATCCTTCTTTCATTTCTTCTGGTATTGAATAATGAGTCACGGAAGTTGATATGTTACGCACGAAAGAAAGAAAAACAACAAACAGCACGTACCTTCTGCAAGACTGCATTTCTAAAGAGGGGCCCATTGTTTCGTGCAGCGTCACTGCACTTTTAGCTATTTAATGTTCGTTTCCGTTAATGTTTGCTGTCACGGCTTTCATCCCAAACATATTCATGCAGAGGTAATCCCGGAATTGTTTTCGGTATCAAAAAGGAAATCCGTGCTTCCTGGGGGGAGGTTCAGCTCGACTGTCCGGTTGTTTCACAATCTGCCCTGATGACAGCGATTCACTGTCACAGCGTTCATGTAGTGATTTTTGTTAGAAAAGCAGCGCCACCTTCCGCTTTTTGAATGGCTTTGTGCTCAACGTGAGGCACTTCAAGCAATACATACATTTCAAATATTTAATATGGATTTATCATTGTTTTTTAAGCAGATATGCTGGAAATGATTGTTAAGCTAAAGAAGATGTCTCGTACATTTCTAAAATGCTAAGTAAAATCTCAAATAATATTGCTAGATAATAAATCCTTAAAAAACACATGACGTGTACATTTGAGCTTTCGTTGATCCATAAAATCAAAATGTATTCAACCTCAGCAGCTGTTCGTTCGCCATTTGAATGAAGAGTATAATTTCGCACGGATGGTGACTGATGTCACAAGAGCATATATGACTGGGGAACAGCGACGCTTTGTTCAAGAAAGAGACCATCTAGGCAGGGTTTGTTAAATTAGCATTTTTAATTAAACTACACAGCAAATACCAAAGTCTTAAAATCCCAGAGTACTGAGTAGAGTACCAGAGTAAAATATTTTACACTTTGGAGTAGAATGGACATAGAGTAAACTTCTCCGAGTGCACCAGAATCTCTCTTTAGTGTTGCCGCGGACCGGCCCCAGTCCGTGACGAGGAAGCTGTCGGTCCGCAGAGCCCTGCCGCTGCGCCAGTGAAATTATGCTCCGTATTAAAAATCTCAGTGCGTCTGTCACTGACAAAGTCCCCGCCCCCTTGACTGAATTTCTTGTTTCAAGATTCTAGAATGTTAACTGTTAGAAAGCCCACAAATTGACATTATTAGTTTGTTTAGAAATGTTATAATTGTCTTTCTTTAATGCCCGCGGTGATTTGAGTTGTTACATGTGAATGACGTCTTCGGAGCTACCGTGCCTGTGTGCGGGTGAAATGTTCTACTTCCTGTTTTACTTTATGAGGGTGGATGAGATCACAGCGCTCGTCCTCCTGTTTTTCCCTCAACATTGCCTTTACTTTACGGCTGTTTAGTGCTGTGCGTAACTACATAAAGGTGAGTTTAATTTGTGCAATATAAATTTGCCAGTGTTTATGTGAAGTAAGTAGGCCTAGCAAATACGGATCTGTGTTGGCAGTAATGTCTCTAGCTTGTTAGGGGTGCCGGATGCTAGTAGCTACTATTTTAGTTGCTAACTTCTTGGTATCAGTGTATTTCACTCGCTTGTTTATTGCAATTGTATAATTATTTTGTTATGGATAAATGTGATCATTATTAATGTCATTCCCTTGTTTGTGCTGTTGTTGCAGACCACAGCTACACATGGCTAACAGCAAGAACGTTAATTAAAGGACGTTTGGTTGTGACGTTTAATTGTAACGTGTGATTGTAAAATCAATCATTGTAGGCTCAGTTTGTTCAGCCAAAATAAAATCATTCTCTGGTGTTTGTTGGGAATGTTAATGAAAATCAGTTCAGGTTATTTAGCGTTGTTATTTTTGGCAGTTATCTTCAGCCAAAGCACTTTTGTAGGGTTCTTTTTAGATAAGTGTTGTTATCTATATCTATGGGCACATAGGCCTGTAATTATTAGACTATAATAATACTAATAATAGTCAGTGTTGTGCGTGAACGAGTTCAAAAGAACGCGTTCATTGAACACGCTCATTTTTTCGTGAACGTTGAACTGAACGCAACACATTTTTCAATAAAGAACTTGAACGTGAATTAGTTCACATTATGAGTCATGAACGGCAGACATCACTGTAAATGAACGTTGGCATTTGTTTTCCATTGAAAACTGAGTGACATCTGTTTTCTCTTTTGAAACGCAACGAGAGAGAAAGTTCCTCCCTCCTGTAGGTGCCGCTTAAATCATGTATCAACGCAGAGATAGTTTTGGCACTGTATGCGCAATGCATTGCGGGCAACGTAGTGTCCGGCTGAGAATAGTTGAGTTGAATAGTTGAAACGTACTGGCTTCCGCACGACGTTACCCATGATGAATTGCAGCAGAGCGGCTTAGGCATAGCAACGCCGAGAGCGCGGAGGGCTGGAGGCTCGAGAGAGAGAGAGAGAGAGAGAGAGAGAGAGAGAGACCAATGACGAGAGTGAGAGACACATAGGTATATATAATATCATATATATCAAATAATATATTCATATTTCATATTATATATTCTTTATTTAATTGAATGCTAGTAGATTTCATTGCACTAAGTATAGAACTGGTCTATCTTGTCTGTATTGCTACAAGTTTCAGCACCTGTTAAGAAACCCACAATAGCAGTGTTATGAGCAAATGTCTACAATGAACAGTTTCAAAGAACGTATAGTGATTTCTAGCTCGTAGTGTGAAAAAAAGTATTTATTTGAATATCTCACGAAAAAAGTGAAATGAACTGAACTTTGAACTAGTTCAGAATTAAAATTGTGAACTTTGAACGTGAACTGTTCACTTTGAGCATGTATGAACTGAACTTGAACTAGTTCAGAAAAGCGGTGAACTGGCACAACACTGATAATAGTACTACTATTACTACTAAGGATGATAATAATAATAATAATAATCATAATAATATGAATACTAGACATAATATTAACAATACTTATGATAATAATAGTTATTATAGTATTTAAAATAATAATGGTAATAATAATAATAATAATATCTATCATCTACACAAAGGGGCGTGGGTGTGGCCTTGGGGTGGCCAGGGCCAGGGTTTGTCTGACATGACTGGGCCCCAGGATAAAGAAGTTTGAGAAAGGCTGCTATACAGTCTATGGATCGAAGGCGTCTACATTTCTCCGCAGGACAGTAAGGTTAGGTAAGTTGACACCAAGTGAATAATTCTGAATATTCATATTTGTGTTCTTGTGTTAATTTTTACAACCAAACTAAAAACACTAACGTTAGCAGGTAGAATATTTGTGACGTAGGGTTTACATTAAGTTTATCTAACTAGCTATATTTATGGTAAAGTTATTGCAGATTTTCTTTGGTTTTTTTTATCTTGTAAGGTTAAAACTGTTGTTGTAGTGGTAACTTCAGCCGTAGTCAATCAGATTAATGTTATTCGGTCAGTGTTTCCTATTTACAGGATGCTTTTTGGATAAATATTACTGCTGCATTAATGTGTATGTTGCATTTTACATCTGTACATCATAATGGTTAAACATTGGGAACATGGGGAACACTCCTGAAGGCCAAAGTGATAGAGCAAGCCAAAAACCTCAGCAAGACACCCCAGCTTGATTACATCATCCAGTGTGCAGAGGACAACCCTGATGAAGATGAAGAGGTCCCAGGTAAATGATTGAAAAATGGGCAGGTTAATTTAATTAATTTGAATTATTGCTGACTTGTTTAATTTATTGACCTTTATTAATTTATTTGAATTTTAATATTGATGTATCAAGGACTATCGTTTGGTGTATTTGATGCTGAAAGCAGGTGCTCTCCACCCTTCTTCTGAGGTTGGGACAGCGACATGGCCTCACTGCTACTGCTGCTCTACCTTCTGCCACTGCCACGAACTCGAAATAAGGGAGCTGTGAAGATCAGTGTCCCGGAAGCTGTGGACCGTGTAGTCAATTTTCATAGGGTTGATGTGTCCTGATTTCCATTTTTATCCATTAGCCGATAGGCAATAGTGTAACCCACACTCCAAAAACAAACATTTTGGCCAAATACCATGCCTTCCACTCCAAACAAAGGAACTATACAGGTGGATTGTCTCACAGGTAGTCACATGACTGTTCAACATACAAACTGAATAGAGTAAAATTCAGGGAGGGAATACCTGAAATAATGCATATAGGCAAAGTCCCCCTCCACTCAAAAACATGTTTTTCTTTTCGTTTGAGCTTCACTGTACAGAATGTTGTATGGGCAGATTTTCCATGCTTGTTGAAAATTTGATTTTAAGATGTGGGCCTACAAGCATGATGTGTGACACCACAAATAGTTTGGCATCCAATCCTGGTCTAATATTCAACCTATCTGTGTGTGATCTGGAAAATTGAAGCCTCCAGTGCACAGTGAGAATGGACTTTACAGTGAAGTAGGAGAGATCTTGTGTCCAGCAGTGAATCTAATGAGATGAAAAAGATGTGCAAATGTATATATTCAGGAATCTTTAATCGGGGGAAAGGAACCAATGTCATTTTAAGGATTTTAACAAGTTAATTTAACTTTTTTTGTGTGTGGGACAAACTATATCACAAAAATTATTATTCAGAGTTCAGTATTTGATGTGCATCTTAAAAGATGTCCAGGTCATTGTTATTTTCAGTTGTGTGTTTGTTTAGGAGTTTGCAGGGACATGTGATATGGTAGATAACAGAGACCATCTCTTTGATGTTTTATTCTCGTTGTGTGACTGTGCTACAAAAACATTCATTGTACATCTCAGGCTGAACAGAACCTGCATAGAAAAGCACCAACTGTGCTATCAAAGGTTTTTGTCAGAGTCTGACCTATCCATCAAAATGTGATGTACAGTATAGTTATATTTTTGTTTATTGTTAGCTTACAGTCATGTCGCAGCCTTCAGGAGTACTCTGGTCCAGATCTGCGGAGGCAACCCTACATCCTAGCAGTTGGGACCACAAGAAACAGCATCCATGAGTACTACATTGCGTTGGATGGTGAGCTCCTTCCCTGCAAGGCCAAGTCTTCCCTGTCAGCTTTTCATGAACCTTTTAAAGCACATTATGGGTTTCGGATCTCCTATGACCAGGCCTTAAACGCCATGTACACATTTGTGCAAACCACCATCTACAACATTGATGTGGGTCTTTCTCACAAAACTCCCAGAGTCAAAGACCTTAGGGCTAAGCTCCTCAACTGATGTTAAGATGCTTTGGTTGCAAGTCCACTTTTTGTCACCATTCAACAGTTGGTCCGTCATCTCAAGCTTTCACATGCATTTTATCCTGATAAGAAGTTTCAATTGTTGTGTTACCAGAATGGATGCCACCAGAGATTTTGCACTTTTTCAGGCTTCAAGAAACATCTCTATAGCAAACATAGCGCTGATAGTGATGAGGTCTAATGAGCAAATGTTCAAATGCTCACCTATGACCAATGTATTTTGTGGGTTGGTTGAGGTTGCTACTGATTAGATGTTATCTAGGTAAAACTATTTTTTGAAAATAAACGCATGTTTTCAAGAATCTAATGTGTTCCTGCAATTCCTTCAGTGTTAATGATTCAACCCAAAATAGTTGGTTTGGTGTACACCAGCTAAACAGTGCTGAAACAGTGTTAACAATGACCATGGAGTATATTTTCTCTCTCAAAGTGTTGAATAATCAGCACTGCAAAGTGATACTAAAACATTGTCTAAGAGTACATTTTTGACTCTCTGAGGGTTCTAAGTTTACAATGCACGTGTTGGAAAGCACTCAAACTGTCAAAATGTACCAGTTATACAGTATATTGGGACTCCCATAGTGTTCAAATCTAACTCTTTATTTGGAATATATATTTTAATCTTTTGACAGTGTTCAGAGAACACCTAACTCCTGGATATATACACCGAAACTGGTGTTAAATATACACTGTGATTGTTGCTGTGAAGTGTTGTGTAGTTCGAGTCAACCTCAAACATTTTGTTTAGTAATTTAAATATATATTGTTCTGACTAACATACGCTTTTTTTATGTAATTGTTGCATTTCGTCTTTAATTTCTCTGCTGGATGAGAAGTCAGTTTAAAACCCTGAGTACTGACTGTTAAGAATGATAGTAAAAACATCGAGATTAAGAGTTTTAAGAGTTTTGAAAAAATAGCATAGGTGTTTGACTCTAAAAAGGTACTCTCATCCGTCATTATAAGGCACATACACTGATGTACAAAGTTGCTATTATACTGTTGTCAATCCAAAACAGATTGATGAAAATTGAATAATGGCGATATTTTGACACGTAAAACAGCGAGGTTCCCTTTTAATGAGAGTTTCAGCCCCACGGAGCTGTCCAGTTTTTGACGCTGTGAGGTTTCTACAATGGTTCCCTCTAAATTTGACAATGTAATATGGTACGTTACGTTATGATTAACATAAGATTATACAAGAGAAATTATAACTATGGTCATACCTGCAGAGTGGAGGCTGCTGAGTCACTAGTGTCTGTGAGTCCTGTGCCTCGTGGTATACTGGACACCATGTATCTGGAGCCCTTTGGCACAGGCTGTCTGACCACCATCTTTCCTTTCCTGGTCTCTGCTAGAAACAGACTGTACCAGTAGGCATCGTTGGAGACCAGAGTGGAGTCTGCGATGGTGGAGTTCCTCTCGCTGATCACACTGTTCCTGCAGGGAGGAGCTGCTTTGCCGTGCTTGGGTTTCTGACACTTGATTACGATGGTGACCAATATGGTGATCAGCAGGAGAAATGACACCGAGCCAAGACCGATGACCAGGTACAGGTTGAGGTCTGAGAAGATGTCATATTCTAGAGGCACCTCGGTCATGTCAGAGTAGGCCTTCACAGCAGTCTCCACTGTGGACAGCTTGATGGTGACTGTAGCAGAGAGGGCAGGCGCACCGTTGTCCTTGGCCACAACAACCAGTCTCTGGTGGCGCGGGTCTCTGTAGCTGAACATCCTCATGGTCCGGATCTCTCCGTTGTATTGGTCCAGACTGAACAAGGTGGCGTCAGTCACCTGCAGAAACTGGTAGGTGATCCGGGAGTTGTGCACCGAGTCTGTATCCAAAGCTATCACTTTAGAAACCAGAGAGCCTTTATCGGTGGATCTGGGGATCTTTTCCTCCACCACCGAGCCCTGTGCACGCCACGGAGAGACAATAACTGGAGCGTTGTCGTTCTGGTCCACAACGATGATGTGCACCGTCACGTTACTGCTGAGAGGAGGAGAGCCAGAGTCTCTGGCCTCGATGTGGAAGAGAAATTCCTTCTCGATCTCATAGTCAAACGTTTTTAGTGCGTAAAGATTCCCGTTCTCTGGGTTGACGGAGAACAGCATGGACATGGAGGTGTTGGCTATCTCCCTCTCTAGGATGAAATACACTAGGTACTGGTTTTCATGGAGGTCAGGGTCAAACGCAGTGAGGGAACTGAGCAGGGCTCCAGGAGCATTATTCTCTTCTACACGTATAGTATAAAACGACTGAGGGAACTGTGGCACATTGTCATTAACATCCAGCACCTCTAACGTCATAGTTTCATTGTCAGATAAAGGAGGAGAGCCTCTGTCTGTCACAGTGAAAGTGATGTCATATTCAGGGACCTTCTCTCGGTCTAATGGCTCTGACACCACTAATTCATAATAGTTATCAGAGGACTCCCTCAGTTTGAAAGGCATGTTATCAGGAATATGAAGATCAACTACTCCATTGTCACCTGAGTCTTTATCACTGACACTCACCACTGCTATCACTGTGTCCAATTCTATGTTTTCATTGACTGGATTCTGAAATGATTTAATAGATATTTCTGGGTGGTTATCGTTCATGTCTTCAACCAGAATTTTAACAGTGCATTGTCCTGATAAACTATTGACTCCTTTATCAGTTGCTATAACTTCCATATCATAAATCCTCAAGTCCTCATAATTTAACATTCCTTTAACAGTAATTTCACCAGTGGAAGGATTCAGATTAAATGTTTCCTGTGTTTTTTCAGATGTATATAAACTGTAGGAGTATGTTATATCTGAATTTGACCCCTCATCTAAGTCTGTTGCATTAAGATTAACAACAAGACTTCCAAAAGGAGAGTTTTCCGTTATTTTCATAGTGTAATTGTTTCTGTTAAAAGTAGGTGTGTTGTCATTAGTGTCTAAAACACGAACAATAACACTTGCTGTGCCAGAACGTGCAGGTGTGCCCCCATCTACAGCTGTGAGAATTAAATTGTGCACAGCTGCTGCTCTCGATCTAAACCCTTTGTTAAGATTAATTCGGCAGATTTTGACCCATCTCTTCCGGTCTGAACTTCAATATTAAAATGTTCACTTTCACTCAGATGGTATGTTTTTACTGAATTGCTTCCAACATCAGGATCAACTGCATTGCTGAGAGAGAATCTCTCACCTTTCGGTGTTGCTTCAGATATATCTAAATGTATGACGTCTCTACGAAATTGCGGGGCGTTGTCGTTCATATCCAAAATTTCTACTTCTATATTAAAAATTCGTACTGGGTTTTCAAGAATAACCTCCAGCCGGAGATAACAAGACGCTGATGACTTGGTTGTGCAAATATTTTCCCTGTCAATTTTGTCAACAATATACAGTTCTCCAGTCTCTTTGTTCACATCCAGATATTTCTTATTTGCAATAATGTCAAGACGCATCTTCCTCTGACTCAGTGTCTTTACATCCAGGCTGAGATCTGTAGCAAGGTTAGCTACAACTGATCCTTCTTTCATTTCCTCTGGTATTGAATAATGAATCTCTGAAGTCGATATGTTACGAACGAAAGAAAGAAAAATAACGAGCCGCACGTACCTTCTGCAAGACTGCATTGTTACAAAGGAGCCCATTTTTGTGTGCGGGTTCACAGCACTTTAGAGGAGTTAATATACGTTTCCAGCGATGTTGAATTCATTTGTAATGGCAATCATCCAAAAAATAATTACGCAGTGGTAATTCCTATTTTACTTTTGTGCAAAAAAAGGTAAAACCGCTTTTTCGGAGTAGAGGTTGAGTATCACGGAGCTTTCCGCTGGTTTCGCGATCTGCCCTGCTGACTGCAATTCACTGTCATGGCGTTCAGGTGCAGTTTTTATTGGTAAAGCAGCGCCACCTTTTGTTTTTTAAAGCCTTTGTGTTCGTCATTAGGTGCTCTAAAAAAAATTAATGTTATTTTTAAAGGTTTTATGTTGATTTAAAGTAGGTTTTTATAACAGATATTATTTAAAGTACATTTTGGACTATTTAAATCTCAATAAGTGTGAAATGAAATGTCATCTATTATTTATACAAAATACACAATAAAAACACATGAAATGCATGTTGGCATTAGACTCACCTGCAGAGTGGAGGCTGCTGAGTCACTAGTGTATGTGAGTCCTGTGCCTCGTGGTATACTGGACACCATGTATCTGGAGCCCTTTGGCACAGGCTGTCTGACCACCATCTTTCCTTTCCTGGTCTCTGCTAGAAACAGACTGTACCAGTAGGCATCGTTGGAGACCAGAGTGGAGTCTGCGATGGTGGAGTTCCTCTCGCTGATCACACTGTTCCTGCAGGGAGGAGCCGCTTTGCTTGTCTTGGGTTTCTGACACTTGATTACGATGGTGACTAATATGGTGATCAGCAGGAGAAATGACACCGCGCCAAGACCGATGACCAGGTACAGGTTGAGGTCTGAGAAAATGTCATATTCTAAAGGCACCTCAGTCATGTCAGAGTAGGCCTTCACGGCAGTCTCCACTGTGGACAGCTTGATGGTGACTGTAGCAGAGAGGGCAGGCTCACCGTTGTCCTTGGCAACAACAACCAGTCTCTGGTGACGTGGATCTCTGTAGCTGAACATCCTCATGGTCCGGATCTCTCCGTTGTATTGGTCCAGACTGAACAAGGTGGCGTCAGTCACCTGCAGAAACTGGTAGGCGATCCGGGAGTTGTGCACCGAGTCTGTGTCCAAGGCTATCACTTTAGAAACCAGAGAGCCTTTATCGGTGGATCTGGGGATCTTTTCCTCCACCACCGAGCCCTGTGCGCGCCACGGAGAGACAATAACAGGAGCGTTGTCGTTCTGGTCCACAATGATGATGTGCACCGTCACGTTACTGCTGAGAGGAGGAGAGCCAGAGTCTCTGGCCTCGATGTGGAAGAGAAACTCCTTCTCAATCTCATAGTCAAACGTTTTTAGTGCGTAAAGATTCCCGTTCTCTGGGTTGATGGAGAACAGCATGGACATGGAGATGTTGGCTATCTCCCTCTCTAGGATGAAATAAACTAGATACTGGTTTTCATGGAGGTCAGGGTCAAACGCTGTGAGGGAACTGAGCAGGGCTCCAGGAGCGTTATTCTCCTCTACACGTATAGTATAAAATGACTGAGGGAACTGTGGCGCATTGTCATTAATATCCAATAGATGCACTGTTATTGTTTCATTATCAGATAAAGGCGGTGTTCCTGCATCTTTCACAATCAATGTGATGTCATATTCAGCTACTGATTCACGATCCAACGGTTCAGACACTATGAGCTTGTAATGAAGGGGTCTATCAGATGACTTGTTGAGAATAAATGGCATGGGCTCATTTATGAATAAACTTACGTTTCCATTATCACCAGTGTCTCTGTCACTTACACCTACCAGAGCAATGACGCTTCCCACGGGGATGTTCTCATCCACCGTATTTTTTACAGACTGTATGGTAATTTCAGGATAATTGTCATTCATATCTCTCACATGGACGATTACTTTACATTGCCCCAGCAAGGGATGCGTCCCTTTGTCTCTTGCCTCAATGTGCATCTCATACAATTTCATATCTTCATAGTCAATAGTACCCTTCACAGTTATCTCCCCTGTGTTAGGATACAACGCAAATACATCTTGTGTTTTTTCTGACGTGTAAAGGGTGAACGAGTACACGATCTCTGAATTCAGACCCTCGTCACGATCTGTAGCGTTGAGCTTCATCACTACGGATCCAATCGGGGAGTTTTCTGTCATAGTTATTGTGTAATTCTGCCTGTCAAATTGAGGAGGATTGTCGTTTGTGTCTTGCACTCTAACAATAATATTGGCAGTGCCGGAGCGCACAGGGATCCCTCCGTCCACAGCAGTCAGTATTAAATTATGAACAGCCGTCTCCTCTCTGTCTAAAGATTGAGTCAACACCAAATCTACATATTGAGTTCCATCACTGCCCGTCTGAATTTCGATGGTGAAATGTTCACTGACACTGAGTTCGTAGGTTTTAATTGTATTTTTGCCAACATCTGGATCCACACCATTGGGCAGAGAAAACCTCTCTCCCGGTGTTGCTGATTCTGAAACGTCGAGCTCTACTCTGTCTCGTCGAAAATGTGGAGCATTATCGTTTATGTCAGTTATTCCAAGTTCAATGTTGAAGATGCGCAAGGGGCTTTCTATGATAACATCAAGCTTCAGAAAACAGGAGGTTGTTTTTGTCGGACAAAGGTATTCTCTGTCCATCTTTTCGACGATAAACAACTCACCCGTCTTTTTATTGACATCTAGATATTTTTTGTTGTGGAAAATATCAAGTTTTACCTCTCGTTGTGCCAAACCTCCAGGCTCGAGTCCCAAATCCGCAGCGAGATTAGCCACAACGGATCCCCTTTCCATCTCCTCTTCAATGGAGTACCTTGTCACTGACAAAGCGCTGGGCCATACCGCAGACAGGACAAAGAAAGTGGCCAAAAAAATCATCCTTCCTTCTGCAGGGGATAATACTCCTGTTTCTAAAGACATGCGCTGGTTTTGTAGATTTTTAAGATAGGGAAGAGAACATGTCTTTGGGTCTTAAATAAAAAGCATATCTTCCAAAAAGCTGTGCTCTGCATCCTTTACAAATGGGTGTGCCAGGACATCCAGCAGAGAGATACATTGTGCTTTAGTGGTCAACAGTGACACCATGTGACAGACTGCATACAGATTTCAGATTTTAAAAAGCAGTTATACCAGTTAACAACTCCATACTTTATATTATGTTGTCATAAACGAGGGTCCCTGACATTTTATAAATGTGTAAAATGTCACAGGCTTTGACAGGCTAATTTGAAACTATAAGCTTTTTCATTTTATCCAACATCAGGAAATAATAGACAAGGTTTGATAAATGTTATAGCAGTTTACATTCTTAATATTTGCTGCAACATGAGCTTGTTATTTTTAAACAGAACACTTTTATGGGGGAGTAGGTGAATACAACTGCAAGTTATTGGGCCATTTTTAGCAACAGTGTGACTAACACAATACCCTCTTTAAGCTTTTTCTTTGTTATTCTTTTTTTCTTTGACAATTCTTTCAAAAATGATACTAACGTCATTGCAACATTAATGTGCATGCCCAGTTAAAAGAACATCAAGGAGGATGTCCCAGAGCTTTTTTCATCTGGTCCTTGTTGTCAGATGTGCATGTGATAGCTCATACTCCAAGTGGAGGTTACCACTCATTAAAAGAGTACAACAAAACAATAACCTCTTAAAGATTTTGGGCCTATTTTTCAGGCCTCAGGCTCAAAAATGACATCCCCAGAATAAATGAGTATATCTTCACAACTATAAAGGGGTGTATGAATAATATGTTTTAATCAAAGCAATGATACACCTGTGAGTTTGCTGTAGACTTGTCAGAATCAATATAGACCTTGCTGTGTCAGAGTGAATTCAGATTGAACATTTAAATTCTATTCTACGCCTAAAAAAAAGAAAACATTATCTATAGTGAAAACCACCCTTGAGTGATGGGATAGTAGCCCAGAACCTTTAGGGATCCAAACCACAATGTATCATAAGTACCCTGTGTCAGGATACATGCTAATTTAGTTCAACTTGACATTTTTTAGAGAGTTTTAGCACAGGTAGGTTCCAGGTGGACTCAGCTTTAGGCACATGTGGTTACCATCAGTGCCATTTGACCTTTCTCAGGTACCAGACTGTAAAACGTATTTTATTTCATTGAAATATCACTGATTCATTCCATCCAAATACAACTCTTTTTGAAACTTCACCATGACCTCTATACCTTTTTTGCCACAAAGCATAATGGTGCGCCAGCTGCCAGTCAGACCTATGCATTACACAGGGCCCTATCTGTGGAACCCATTGGTCAATTTGGGTGATTGACACCTCTTTGTAACCGTTAGAGCCAATAGAATCCAGTGGCAGTTCATAAACCATGTAAACATTACCATTGGTCAGTTAGAATGACTCCGACACAGCGCGCCCTAAAAGCGGAAGCCCCCAGCTAAACTATATATTATTACAAATAAATAATTATGTATTATCAGTAATCATTTCAAAGTGACACAGATATTGCATTAACCTTCAGCAACGTTGTATGCCCTTAAACAAAACTTTTGATCACAAAACCGCAAAGGTAAGACGTGTTTATAGTTATCGCTCTGTAAAAGTGAAGATGGCTGTTTCTCTTTCCTGGCTGCTAGTTTAGCGAGTTTTGGAATCTGTGAAATCTCAGTTTTTATCTGATATGTCGTCGTTAAGTGCTGATTTAGACCCTTGGTGTTGGAATTGTGTTTTGTTTAGGTATATCGTCTGGTAGCTGAGTTTCTTCCCGTTAAGTGGATATGCCTCATTAATAGGTTGTTAAATGGTAACATGCCCGGAGAGTAATCGGATTTTGCAGAATAAATACAGAGTTGCCTATTTACACTGTTGTTTTTGTTCTCAGACACAAAACCCATTCACGTATATTTTAAAAAATATGGGCAGAGGAGCCAAAGTGAATAAAACGTTTACTAATGGCTACAGGCCAATATTTACTTTTAATCCAGCTGGAGACAACACAAGCTGCCAAAGTTAAAATCTCAGTCACACTTGTTCATTGCAGGTATCAAGCCAGCCTAATTACTGACTTATTATTAAACCTCATATTGAATTAAACAAAATTAACTGGTAATCTCAGGCTCAAAACACTGCAATGCTTCATACAACTCAAGAAGACCATAAAATCCTTTAATCATGGTGGTGGCCCCTGCACCAATGCCCAGGAAAGTTGGTAACCTGGCCCTGGTTATGGATGGCTGCTCCATTTCCCCATCTCCTGAGGTGCGCAACCTGGGCGTCATCCTGGACTCCACTCTCTCCTTCCGGTCCCACACCAACAACATCACCAAGTATGCCTTCTACCACCTCAGAAACATCTCACGACTCCGGCCTTCACTCACGCATTCAGTCACAGAGACACTCATCCATGCCTTCATCACCTCCCGTCTGGACTACTGCAACGGTGTCCTGTCTGGACTGCCCACCAAGGCCCTTAGCAGACTCCAGTACGTCCAGAACTCAGCTGCCAGGGTTCTAACCCCCACAAAGCCCTGGCAGCATATCACTCCCATCCTCCAACAGCTCCACTGGTTGCCAGTCAAGTCACGCATCACCTACAAGATCCTCCTGCTCACCTACAAATCTCTCCATGGACTCTCACCACAATACCTCACAGATCTCCTCCACCCTTACACTCACTCACGTTCCCTGCAGTCCTCTGACAAGGACCTGCTGGCCACTCCCCGCACCAGATTGCAAACTTTTGGGGACAGGGCCTTCTCCGCCAATGCTCCCACACTCTGGAACAGTCTACCACTCCACGTCCGCTCTGCCCAATCCCTGCCCATGTTCAAAAAGCACCTCAAAGCATTTCTCTGCACTAACTCTTTTGATCCCTAACCCCCACTCCCCTTTTCTCCTCCCTATTTGTAAAGCAACCTTGGGTACCATGAAAGGCGCTATATAAGTTATTATTATTATTAATATTAATAATCAATATAACCTGCAACAGTTTATGTCATGCAAATTAATTTCAGTTTAAACTCAAATCAATCAAAATAAAATAGTTTACCTTTAAACCTAAAATTAACTTTCTGTTTCTGATATGGGGTATATCATATGCCAAGATAGGCTCGGATGGGTGAGTTGATCCCTCAATCATAACATGTAATTTAGGAAAAGGGCCTACATTTAATCATCTGTATTTCTTTTTTTTTATATATATATTTTTGGGGGGCTTTTTGCCTTTAATCGGAGAGGACAGTGGAGAGTGACAGGAAAGTGGGAGAGAGAGTCGGGGTGAGATCCGGAAAGGACCACGGGTCGGGAATCGAACCCGGGTCGCCGGCATACGGTGCAGTGGTTTTAAGGATAAAAACACAGTTAAGGAATTGGATTTCCTATATGTATGTGCAGAAGTCATTGGTGCTTCTTTAGTTTTAACTTAATATAATAGAAGTAAAAAGCAACATAACATATCCACACAAAACACTGAATTTCAAAACAGTTGTAAAAAATGTGTGCTTAACTACTTGTTTAGTAAAGATACTACACTATGTTCAACCACCACCTGTATGTTTCCCTCGGGATAAATAAAGCTTCTTGAATCTTGAATCTATGTTGGACCTTCTAAGTCCTTATGAAACAGCAACTCATTTTGGATGTTAGGATCTGACATTATTCCTGCTACACAAGATTTATCCTAGAGAACCACAGACCTCTTTATTATTCACAATTCCAACCACTGGTAAGAGAAGAGGGTAATACAAACGTTATCCTCCAGCCCAAGTTTATGATAATGTTATATCTTGTGTGCTTTCTCCTTCTGTTAGTGTTCAACATAGCACTCTGAGTTGTCTCATCTAAATAGCAATGTTGAAGCTGCAGCTTGTTAAGTCTTCTTTTGTTGTCTGTGAGGTATTGAAGATCTCATTCACCCTGCCTGTTTTTTCTCCTGTAACGACCTGCAGACAGATCAAGTTTGATACGTTATGAGCCAAAACACAGACATGGATCCTGTGACTGTCCCAACCTGTAAAGAGCTTAAATGTGACAGGTGACTGCAACACTTTGTCTGAACAGCTCTTTTTGTTCATGTTTTAGTCTCCACTATTCTCTTTTTTCTCAAACATATAGCTATGAAAGTCCAGGGGCTTATGAATCTAAATAAATTAAAGCATCCTTAACGCAAGTCTAATGCACATTTAAAGAAGGTTACTTCACAAAAAAAGTAACAAAATGGAAGGAAAGAGTAAATGTGTATATATGTATTGACTTGTCAGAGATAACATTCAACAAAAAAAGTATATAATATATTATATATATATTTGAAAGCAATACAGAATGCCTGAGAGTCTAACTGCACTGTATTTCAGTGTATATCCATACTTTCTATTTTACTTTACATTAAGGAAGACATTTACACAATACATTTCTGCATACAAATTCACAAGAATGCAAGAAAAGTAGTTGCTCAAAATGTCCTTTAAAACTAAGACCTTTCCATTTCCAAAAAAATTAGACTAAATGTATTAAAATTCAAATGATTAAGAACATATGGAAAAAACAACGCCCAATTTGCAAACTATATTGAGTTTAGTACAAACAATGTTACAAAAATCGAGCAAAACATAAGGGATAGTATTAGGGGAGGAGGTCAGTTAACAAAGTCACACAAATCTGAACTGGCAATAAAACAAACTTTTCAACTACAACTGACTATTACCTTCCTACGTCACTTGGGTGCGACAAAGCACCAGGTTTGGCAAAACTGGTTCAGGTCAAACATTAAAAGGATTGCTATCCTACACGATCTGTGATGGGGTTCTTATAGTCTTGTGACTGAACACAAATAAGAGCGTTTGGGTTTTTATGTGGGGTAAAGAATCTGAATAATATTGTATTCAATGCATCTAAAGGCTTGCACACACACACACACGCACACACACACACACGCACGCACGCACGCACACACACACACACACACACACACACACACACACTCACATCGAAAACACAATAACACATTAGCTGTGTATGGATGCTCTCTGTCTGTCTCAGAAGAACAAGAGAACTGCAGGTTCCTTTGCCCCTCCCGCTTCGACTCTGTGTATTTTTGTCTCCCCAAATGAATTCAGCCAGGCTTCTTTTTTTTTTTTTTTTTTTTTTTTTTGTCTTTTAGAGTTTTGGATTACGTCATTGTAACCTCCCAGCCTGACACACCCTGAGTGTACAATGTAAAATGAATCTACTCTTCAAATCTAAGACTGTTTGTTTGGTCAACGGTTCTTACTCCATGATGCCATCTGGTGGAGAAATCTGTTATAAAGTCAGTGTTACAACATGTTGCAAGATGGCGCAAATGCTCATCATAGGCACAGTCATTGAGAGTGGGTATGAACCATTAGTTCATAGAATATCATGCAGTATTTGACTGTGATTATTGCTAAAAAAACCGAGTACACTGACCAAATGAATAACTCCACAACGGTCAGGTGCTACATTCAAATGGTTGTTGAAAACCAATCCATATACATATTGTATGCTCGCACAAGACCGCAATTATTGCTTTTACTTATAATTGTTTGAGTAAAGTTTGCAGCAGTTTCGTTAGTACTTTAGAAAAAAAAGTTTTCTCTCAGTTTTAGTTGGGAAAACAATCTGAATACTTCCTCCCTGAGGAAATGCACTTTATTTTTTATGTTTGATTATGTATTTGTTTATGTAATGTTTTGACTAAAGGACTGGTGAAAGTCATGCAACACCCTTTGGTTATCAAGGTGTTTAGGGTGGCTAAATGTGGATTCAAGATTCGTTTGTGTGAGTCCCTGTCATGAAGATGAAGAAGAGTGCCTCAAAAACATTACATTTAACTAACTGCACCAGAGTTAATCGTAGTGTCTTATGCGCCCTCTGGTGGACGAAGAAATACATTGCAGCTGGTTTGGATAGAAGCACTTTTCAAAACAGTTTCAGCACTAGGTCCATGGACAGCTACCACTGCAAATGAGCAACGTGTTTTAAGGATGTGAGTGACACCACTTAACCTTTGCTTTGAGTATCATGTTGCCATAACAGATAATTTAATTACAAATATTTTCACCAAAACACAGAGTTTAAAAGATGCATAATGTGTCTATGCTATGTAGCTACATGTGCAAACTATATTTATTTAACTTTAAAAGGGTTCTTGTAGCAGAGAGTAAGCGTAATAATTCTGCACCTCTGTTTCCTGAACAGAACTCTATTCCTGACTCATCTGAAAGTAAGCCAAGCTGAACCTAAATACGGATGCCCCCTCAGCTGTCCCTGTGGATCACCTTACCGCAGAGAAGGTTAGCCTGCTCCCCTCCATGCTCCCTATGGACACCCGTTTCCTTATTAACAGAATTATTTTCAGCCGGAGCCATACAACGACCTAATTACGCTGCTCATTTCTGGCCAGTGGCCAGCTCTCATCTGTTGACTGTATGAACTAATTCCCTGAGAAGTAAGATGTAAAGGGCACAGGGAGAGAAGTCATAGGGCCTGTAGCTTGCATCCAGGTGTGGCATTTGGAGCTGAGCCCTCCTCCCACTGATGCTTGTATTCGTGTTCGTGGTCTTAATTAAAGTGATATTTCGAGAGAAGAGGTTCTGTTTGTTCAGTTAATGAACCCCACAATTCTCTGCGGGCAAATGGAAATGCAAGCACTCCAATTAGCATATGTTAGCATTTTAGTATGTTTATTCCTCGCTGTGGAAAACAGCTTACCGCAGCTTTTACCCTTGTAGGAATAGCTGGAACTTTTTCACCCCAAAATAATTGACTCAAGCTAATTAAACATAGATCTGAGAAACATCTAAATGCTTTATGCTTGTAAATAGACAGAAGCTGTGATTGTGTGTGCATCAGTGAGCATGGGTTGGGTTATAGGCCTTGAGTTTTACGAATAAGTCATGCATGTTTAAAACACATAAGGACGACCCTTTGAAAAAAATACTTTATTTTCATAAATGTATACAGTACATGTATAGGGAAAATCTCCCCTCTTTACAGTTGTCTGCTTCATGTGGCAGCTTGCATATACATGATCATATTATTTTTCATATTCACACAAGCTCTGTTAGCATTCAAAAATACAAAATGAAAACACTTCTTCTCATAAAGCCAAAAATATAAATTCATAATGATGTGCAAAATTATTTACCACTGATGCTTTTTCAAAACATTTTGGACGTAATTGCTGCTCCAGTTTGATTGTCTAAATAATAATAATAATAATAATAATAATAATAATAATAGGTAGACACATACATTGACCATGTTGCAGCAGCGTGTCACAAAAACAGCCATCAGACTTTATTTATTTTCAGCATTTTAGCCAAAATGGATTCCTCATTAGTGTTCCCCTTTTGTGCATCCTCTCATCGGTCCATTAATATATTCACTGAATGGTCTCTTCCTCAGTCTTTATATGAGACTATCCGTGTTTTTATTCATCCATTCAGTCTTTCATTGAAAACTCAGTCATTGTACAAGTCATTATTTATAATCGCAGCCTCTCCCTGGGGGGACATCTGGAGACGACGCTTCTTTCCAAAGGTTGAGAACGAATTGTGGACGTCCAGCTCGCTTCGGTGTACTGCTGGCCTCAGGGTGCAAAAGCCTGATGGTGTCCCAGGGATGTGCATATTGTGGTGGTAGTCAGGTGGCGGGTGGGGGTGCGGATGAGGGTGCGGGTGAGGGTGTGGGTGAGGGTGTGGGTGAGGGTGGGGAGGTATTGATGGCTGCTGCTGTTGAGGAGGAGGTGTGCACAGAGGAGTCCAGGGACGAGAGGGTACCCCACTGGTTGAAGGAGACATCTTATAGTCTGTATAGTTAAGGAGAGAAAAAAAGAGGAGAAGCAGCTACTTAATTATTCAATATTGACTTAAGGCTGTTGTGCTGTTGTCATTAGCATAGCACTTTTCTAACAAAGTCTAGCGCCTTGCAGTCAGGACAATAAACAATGACATCAGCAACAAAAATACAAAACACAGCCATAATGATGTGGTGATAAAAATAACAGAGCCCTGTTGCTGTTAGTGATCCTGGACATTAGTTACGACTATATTAACAAAACCAATTAGGAAAACAAAAAAAACAGATCATTATGAAAGCATAAAGATGTGTTTTATACAATGCTATGGTACATAACATCAACAACATGCATATGTAACCCCTGATGTGGAAGAAAGCCATATTTTACTTAAGCAAAAGTTGCAATAGCAGCATTGACATATACTCTATTACAAGTAAAAGTAATGGGTTTAAATGTTAACTTAAAAGTAAACTGCAAGTATCCATATCAAAAGTACTCTTTTGATATGGACTGCTTTTTTTGAGAAAAATAACATTTTATCATTGGATCATTTTATTAATGCTTTAAATTTCTCATCTTAGCTAAACCTTATCTCATCATATTTATTCAGTAAATGGTGCAACCTTTGCTTCTGAATTGCAGAAACAGAATATGAAAATACTCAATTTTAACACAAGTACCTAAAGATAAGAAACATTTCAGTAATTGATGAGGATTTAATGAAAGCTGGTTGTCGTCCTCCTCTCTTACCTTTCATCCCTCTCATGTGTGTACCCCAGGTCCAGTACTGGCCAGGCGCCATGGAGGTGACGTAGTTTTCTGGGTCTGCATGCATAGCTTTACGCATGAGGGTGCCATCCATGTTGATAGAGTTATAACTGCAAACAAGATATCAGTCTGTTATTGCAACATACTTGACTCAAAGTTAAATACACTATCTATATCTATTTTAACCTGAGCAATATACAAGCTGTGTACTTCAGCTCATTGCTTTACATTGAGTTGACAACATGCACACTTCAGAGTTTAAAAATAGTACCTTTTAAGGGAGGAGTTCTGATTTTTTGTGAGAGTCCAGTCTGTGTTTGGCTGCTTCAGCTGCAGGAAAAGGGAAGAGAAAAACCATGTTGCAATTTCACTGTGAAAATCACTTTGAGAAATGTCTTTCTTCAAAAACACGTTTCAATAAAACCGCTCTGGATAAAAATCAATGGCTGTTCATTCTATCTTCTTGGATCAGTAGAGGTCATTGATAATTGACATGAGGAGCAGTCTATCTTTGTGCTTGTCCTGAAATGGAGACATGACTGTTCCACATGGATCGCGGCTGCCGCCCTGTGGATGTTTGGCAGAACAGGGTTTTTAAGAGAGGATGTGCTGTTGCCTTCAGCTAGGACTCGCCTGTCACTTGGTTTTGCTTGTATCGTCTGTAGCGCAGCGTGAGGGGTGAAAGAGAGCACACGAGTGATATTTATTCCGCATCTGAGTCTCATAGTATGGATTGCACGCTCTATTAGTTCCCTTAAAGTTGTTAACACGAAGAATGCGACGTAAGCGTATTATAGGAATCGGTATTCAAAATACACTCCCCGCCGACCACGCACAAAACCAATTAGAACCCCACCGGGATGAAACAAAACATGATTTTAATCTTCAAAGGAAACCATGCCAGGGAGGAAATTAAGAAAATTACACACGTCATTGTTTTGTGGATTATATGCATCATTTTACATTAATATTTGCCTGATGCTCCTCGAGCAAGGTTTTTAATTAAAAGTCTCAGAGAGCCTTTAAAAGTTTGCGGTCCTTGAAGCTGTATATGCACAAAACGTGCACGCACCTGCCCTGCCTCTCTTACACGCTTGAAAGTGTCTTTATTGTCTCTTTTCACCTTCAATTCATCCACTTCACTAGGAATATGCACTTGGTTTTATATAATGCTAAAATAGTTTCATTGAGATTTGTCTTTGAGGTTTAATGTGTCACTGACGACCTCACGACGACTGATGTGTGCACGCTGAGGGACACCACCGGGTGAATTAGGGGAACCAATTAACGACAGGAAGGACACTCTCTCCTCGAGGAGCATATAGCTGCAGGCAGAACAATCACCTTGACCTCGAAATCCCTCTTGTGGCCAGAGGTGCATGTGCCAGTGACCGAGCTGACATTTTCTCAGTCTGCCTGGTAGGGTCTGGTGTCTTTGTCCCTTTGCGTTTTGGTAAAAACAGGGGAGCAATAATGACCGATACACACCCACATGTACGGACTGCTGCCTGGTCTTAGAAAATACGGGTGTAGACATCCTGCTCTGTAAAGTCCCTTTCCTCTCCCTCCTTCCTCGCCAGCCCCCGTCTTCCCATACCCTTGTTCGACCCATCTCTCTCTCTCTCTCTCTCTCTCTCTCTCTCTCTCTCTCTCTCCATCTCTCCTTCTCTTTCTCTCTCCTCGCATTCAGAGGATAACGTCCGGACCGATCTACAGGCGGCCCACGTCTCAGTCCAGCCATGTCCTTGCCCCCTCCCCTCTCAATGTCCTACCCTGTCTCCCAAAAACCCTCCATTTGCCATTTTTCATCAATAATGGACAACCCCCCCCTGGCGAATAGGACACATTGTGTGTAGTATAATGGTTCAGCCTTGTGCTTGTGCCCTTGAGGCATAGTTAGTAAGGTTATTTGTCCTATATTGTTAGTTTGAGGACATAAAGGCGTGCCACAGACAGGTCGAAAAAGAATCCAAGGCAAATTAATTCAAATAACTGTCATTCACCTTGTGCGTCTCAAATATAACCTTGACTTTTGTTCTATCTCCAGTAGATGTGCTGAAAGCTGGTGTGTCTCCTCACTGCATGAATAGTAATCGCCAATGACATTGAGAATGTAGTTAAGTTCATGATTGAACGTTAATGTTGTTTATGTTATAAAAAATAAAAATAGGTTTTTCCCCTTTGTTTTTCTTGAAGACATCTGGACATGTTACCAAGACTGAGTAGGAGTCCACTTGAACTACTTCTTCTTTTCCTCTCACACAGTAGTTGATATTTCACTCTTTTCTTTGCAGAATATGCTCCTTACAAGATAGGACTTTACACTTTCATTACCATGTCAATTAAAATGTAATCTCACTTTTTGTCATTTAATTTCCGGACGAAGAAAAACCTTTGCTTAGTTTTTTTGCTCAAGTAGAGTTTGAATCTGTATGGCATGCATTATTTGACCTTCGTGGAAGAATGTCACAGACAAGATACTTATCAGATAGAAAACAGATATGGCCATGTTTGTCAGTGAGTGAAATTTATGGATTACAATAAGCTTCGCGTCTTAAACTGTACGCTGATTTCACTGTACCTCATTAGGAGTAGTTGCTCCGTTGTTCACAGATGCGCTCCGGCTTTGTGCGTTCCACGAGTTTTCTGCGCTCTTCGCCTCGTTGTTCCTCGGCGTGCTCCCGGGGCTGCACGGCTTCAGAAACATGAAGTCACTTTTGGCTGATTCGGGGGTCAGGCACACTTTATAACAATATGACTGCGAGAGACTGCTGTTTCCATTCACCTCCATACAGTTTGTAGGGACTTTGGCCGCGGATGAAATCTGCAGGTTGAGGTTTGATTTTTTGAACACCTCCGGAGGCGGATCAGGCTGAAACCCCCCGCAACAGCAGCATGCGAACGGGGGGAGGTTGTACCCGCTGAGTGTATCTCTGTCCTTGTAACACTTGACTGCAGCCAGTACGATAATAGCCACAAGGAATATTAAAGATATTGTGCTCAGTGACACGATCAAGTAGAGAGCCAGGTTTGAGGGGGGCTGTGGGCTGAGTGTGAGGTCTCCGAAATCTGACAGCGACTCCGGAACGCTGTCTACCACTGTAAGGATAATGGAGACAGTGGCGGAGAGAGGCGGCTGTCCGTTGTCCTTGACTAATATTACCAGTCTTTGCCTTGTTGCATCTTTCTCCACCAGCCGGCGAATAGTCCTGATTTCGCCTGTGTATAGAGCCACACTGAATAGCCCCGGGTCTGTAGCCTGCAAGACCTGATAGGACAGCCGGGAGTTTTGTCCTGCATCTGCGTCCAACGCTGTTATTTTGGTAACCAGATACCCAGCGTCTACTGACCGCGGAACCACCTCTGTGGCCACGGTGCCGTTTTTGGGCAGCGGGGATACAATAACAGGTGCATTGTCGTTCTGGTCCAAAACAAAGACGTTGACTGTGATGTTATTGGCGAGAGGGGGGAATCCAGCGTCCTGCGCCTGTACCAGAATCTGAAAGTTTCTAAGTTGCTCATAATCAAAGGAGCGAAGTGCATATATATTGCCGTTGTCAGAGTTGATTGAGACATAAGTGGACACGGGCATGCCCTGGATCTGACCCTCGAGAATAGAGTAAGACAGATAGGCGTTCTGGTTAGAATCGGGGTCGAATGCAGTTACAGAGCAAATGGAAGCGCCCGGGGCATTATTCTCGGTCACGTAAACAGTGTATGAAGGTTGAGAGAACCGCGGGGGGTTGTCATTAATGTCAGATACTTGAACGAGGATGGTTTTCCTCGTGGAGAGCGAAGGAGAGCCCAAGTCTCGGGCTGTGAGGGTGATATTGTACTCAGACACCGCTTCCCTGTCCAGAAACTCGCTTGTCACCAGAGTGTAATAGTTTTTAAAGGAGGAATGGAGCTGAAAGGGGACGTTGCTCGGAATTTGGCAGTCAACGTTTCCGTTCTCTCCCGAGTCTCGGTCCATTACACTGATAACGGCTATCACCGTGCCTGGTGGTGCGTCTTCCTGCACAGGAGTGGACACTGATGTGAGGATGACTTCGGGCGCGTTGTCATTGACATCAAGGATGTCTACCAGCACTTTACTGTGTACAGCCACAGCCGAGGGTCCCCTGTCTTTAGCCTGCACATACAGCTCATAAACACTGGCTTTCTCATAGTCTACGATTCCCTTCACTCGGACTTCTCCCGTGTACGGGTCCACGCTGAACAGTTCGCGCACCTTGAGGGGTGCGTGCCCGCTAAATGCGTAGGTCACTTCACCGTTAGATCCTTCATCCAGGTCTGTGGCGTTCAGCTTCAGCACAAGCGTCCCTCGCGGTGCGTTCTCCACCAAGCTCGCCCGGTAAACCGAGCGGTCAAATACGGGCACGTTATCGTTTGCATCTAGCACTGTAATAGTTATAAGTGCTGTCCCAGAGCGTTCTGGAGACCCTCCGTCAAAGGCAGTCAGAACCATTTCGTGCTTTTTCTGCTGTTCCCGGTCCAGCGGGGTGTCCAGCACGAGCTCAGCAAACTTGCTTCCATCGTTGCGGGTCTGGATGTTTAGTACGAAGTGCTGGTTTGCGCTTAGCTGGTAAGAGCGCAGAGAGTTGGTGCCCACATCCTGATCCTGTGCACTCTCTAACGGGAAACATGAGCCAGGAGCAGCCGATTCTGTGATGTCAATATTAAACTCGCTCCATGGGAAACTGGGGGAGTTGTCATTAACATCTAAAATCTCCACTTCCACTCTGTACAGTTCTAATGGGTTTTCAATGACCACTTGTAAGTGTAAAAAACAGTTCGGGCTTCGTTCACACAGCTCTTCTCTGTCTATCTTTTCGTTGACGAAGAGAATGCCATTCTCCAAGTTGACTTCTAAATACTGCCTCTTTGCGCCCGAGACTATACGAAACCGACGGGCTGATAGCCTGGCCACATCCAAGCCCAGGTCTTCGGCGATGTTGCCCACAAAAGCTCCATGCTCCAGCTCTTCGGGAATCGAGTACCGAATTTGGGCAAGAACCAGGTCCACTACACACGCACACAGAAGCAGACAAATAACCAGCCCAGTCACCGGTACCCAGCTGCCTCTGGAGAGTCTGTGATCCATTTCAGCGGCGTGCGTAAAATCTCCTCACCCAAACATATTTTACCTCATAAAGCCATTATACTGTACAGCTATACAGTACACAAAAGCAGACCCTGTTCCATATAAAAATCTGATCTAAGTTTGTCACATGTAGTGCTCTGATAAGTTTACAGGATAGTTAAGCTGAGGGGACTGGAGATGAGAAGAGAGTGAAAGCACCTCTCTCTCTCTCTCGCTCTCTGTTGTGCTCCACTGGTGGTGTGTGAACGGGGTAGGCTCGCGCTTTGATTTTCCAGTGTATTAGACACTTGGAGGAGCTGGTGGGGAGGCGTGTGTGTATGTTGTGAGGGAGAGAGAGAGAGCGAGAGAGAGAGAGAGAGAGAAAGAAAGAGTGGGGGTGGGCGCAGCTTCTCTAGGCTCGGTATTGGAGGACGCCGACGCGAAATGCGACTCTAATTACTGTAGACGTTTAACCCTTTCACATCCTTGCGTCTGTTCCTCTGACCCATTAAAGAGAAGAGAAGGCGTACATTTGACACCAGACGCCAGAGCCAGATTTGGATTAGGGGACAATTTGTGTTGTGGGTGTCGTTTTGTAGGCTGTATTTAATAGATGATGATGGACAAGGATTTGTCTTGGTCACCACATTGCCCTACAGGCCCGGGATGGCAATGGAAGCTAACATTAGTTTTCTTTGTGTAAACCCATCATTATAGCTAAAGAAACATACACTTTTCTTCTATGGTTTAACTATCATATGATGCAGTGCAAATCACAAGAAGCACACTAGCCCAAGTTCTCGTTCGCTTTTCCTCAAGTGGGGCAGTGGCCACTGGCATTGGGCTCCTGGGATTGTATAATGCTGTTTAATGAGAGCCGTTTGAAGATGAATGCCCACATTGCAAAAACTGTCTCATTCATTAATCATCACAAACAAAATTGTGTTTTACAAAAAGAATCTTTGATGGGCCAGGATATTCATTTTAATCAATATGTAGACATGTATACATCTACAGCTTACAATGATTACAGGGACAATCACGATCTGGTGATACACGACTTTAATTCACCTAAGTAAGCCTGAACATATCAACATAATCAACATAAAAGCAGTGCCATGAAGCCTTAATCTAACTTGTCTGTAATCAGGTATTATTGTTGGGATTAGTTAATATCCTTTACATGGTGTGTTTACAGTTGTAGATGAAAAGGGCCAGCATGATGCTGAGCGATGTTTTCGAGGACTGAAGTGACTTCAGTATCATACTATATATGAGCACTGTTATTACAGGACAAACAGGACAGTGCAGGCCTTTTTAGAGTGAGGCACATGTTTGTCCAGATCTAATCTTTTCTCTGTTAATCACGGTTAGACAACCACTGAACCCAAGAGAGAGTGAAAGCGAGAAAAACTAAAGGATGCCTTTGTGGATTCCGGTTCGTCTCTAGACAGACACGAGTGGCATCCTAATGTAAAACGGTGGCTTGAGATCTGAAAGTCTCTTCTTAGGACTGACGACACAGTTTTGGCCCCCGGGCAGCGCTGAGCTTGTTAGCTACTTAAAAAGAAAGAAAAGCGAGAGGGAAATGAGAGAGAAAGAACAAGGCACAAACATTTCTACTTGCTAGGGCAGCATTTTCTTTTTACAATAGACGCTACATTTTCTGTCAAAATGCCCTCGAAACCTGAGGAATGCCCCGAAAATGGTGTTGATAGTTGCTCACAGTACACAAAGCTCTGTTTATGTATTATGTTGTTTTGATCTTTTCCCTTCTAAAAGAAATCAAACGGATAGTAAGAATACCTCAACTTTCAGTGGTTGTTTTCTTAGTGATTTATCTTTCAAGTTAAACTAAAAGAATCATTTGAGTAATCAGGAAATGGGTGTGGGATGTGGAGTATGTATATTTCATGTTCAGTCTGCAATTTAAATTGTCTGGATGGCAAAGGTTATGATCTATTTTTGCAAACAACTGGAATGTCCAAATGATTCATTTGCTCATTATGTTACATAGTAAGTATCTCATGTACTTTTCCCTGGACATAAAGAGTATCAGCGTCCTGTCTCTAACATGCAGCCCCCGAAAAGCAACACCCTCCCCTCACCAGGAAAAAAACCCTAAAATCCTCAGGTTTAAATTAAGCAGAAAACACAATCTGCTTGCAGACTTAACCTCAAGCAGATGGTTAAGCTTCTCCAGAAATGATTACATTTCTGGAAAAGAAAAAATCTCCACCACCAGTTCCATTGCTTTCCTCTTCTTTTTAATTAACGGAGTGAAGGATTAGTGTGCAGCTATCCGGGATCAACCGTTCTCCGACGGAAGAATACAAATGTTTTGTGATAAATAATCCCAAAGCACTCCGGCCGGCGGTCCCTCGGTGCCTGTTACATTAACATGCATTACACGGAGCATTAAGCTGGTCTCATCCGCCCCTATCGCCTCGCTCACCCCTTTGTCAGACAGAAAGACAGTCATTACTTTCTCTGAACTGCCGCTCAACAACCACCTGACCGTGACCCGATACTCTGCACTCAAGGTAGGGTCACAGGATGAAACGATGGCCGTGGGATCAAGTGTGGTAAAGGGCCAATGGTAGGAAACTAATTTATTCTTCTGCACATTTGAATGAAAAAGTAAACTTTGAGGGATTTCATTTAGCAGGTAAATGCTAGGTTTTATTTGACCCATAATGTGCCGACTAAATGAGTGCATATTGTTTTCAATGTTGTGGCGCCATCTCCTGAGTACTATAATACAATGTGTTGAGATAAACCGTCCTGTTGTAATCTCAGTGGCATCTCAGCATGGTGTTGAACAATACAAAAATCCCTTTTCATTAAATCAGTTTAGAATTATTAACCATTTTAATGGCCAAGCATGTTGACATACAAAGAACTTTTTAAAATCAAATCCTCAGTAGTTCTGGATTTACTTGTACACTATGCAGATAAACACATGTGCAATATAGCAATGGATTCATATATAAAGGTACTCATGCACAAAACTGACAAACACAAAACCTTCATGCAAAATGCAACCATTCTCTACTATCCCATAAATGCTTCCCTTCTTAACATTGAACTGTGAGCTAATGCTGTCCCCGATCTGCACTTACTGAAACTTACTGAAAGAACTATGGCTCATATGTAAATCAGGACCTGCCTCTTCAACCTTTATACATATACAATCCCCCAAGCCAGCAGAGTATTGGATATAATGGACAATCAAAGCAATGTCATAAAATCAGCAGTCTTCCTCAGGCTCATTTGGGAAAACCCACTCAAAAGTAGAACACTTAAAACATATCCAATGTGACTAAAGAGACACAAGAAACAGTATATTTACATTTATGGCAGTTAAGTTAGGCTCATGGGGTATTTTTGTGGGAGAAAAAGGATGAGTTTGTGTTACTATTGGATGTAACAATTAGTCTACACTGCAGGCTGGATCAATTTATGGAAATACCACACCCAAGAATATGCCTCTCACAAACACTTAATATATTACAAAATTAAACCAGGGGAAAACCAATTAAAAGCTCATTAATTTACATATACCAAAGCACCTATCAGGAGTTTTCAATTAATTCTCAGCACTTGTCCCTTTGTCCCAGTCAGAGGCCATGTTTTATTGTCTGTAGTGTTTTGGTATTTCTTTTTGTTTTTATTTGTGGTCTTAGTGCGCCATCTACCGGACATTAATCGGTATGACCTACTGTGGCATGAGAGAGAACACCGTAGATAGCTTTAATTTTAAGCGTTATAGTTATTATTTCTAGCAATCTTACAAAGCTTGCTTTATTGGTGCAGAGCCCATCCATTTTACAGTGTAATGATATTGTGTATCTTTGTAGAGGTTGACATTATATGTTTTATTCTATTATTTATGGTCAATATCGATCTGGTGAGGGCAACTATTAAAAACATTATCGTGTCTATATTATTTTCCTTTCTCTTGAATAATGAGTATTGCCCCTGACCAAAAAACACACATTTAAGTAAACAAGATTACCAGAACGTGTTGTATTGTCAGCAGCCTCGCCCAATTATAACAATCAATGTATTTATTTTTGTTATTTTGGAAGCAGAGTTTGTAATAATGAAATTATCAACAGGAAAATATGGCTTTACCAAGCAGTGTTTGCTGTAAAAATGCATAATGTATTGCTTACAATAAGCTAAAACATATACCATTTACATACTTTGTTCTCCAAGGTCTAATTTCATCTTGAATATATTCATAAGCCAAAGAAAGTCAAAGAAAATGCCATGGCGTAAGCAAAATATTATTTTAAAAACTGTTTAATGTGGAATTGTATTCCAGTGAGCATTCAAAGCCATTTTAAAGTGTCAGGCCATCTTTTCTTCTACAAACAATTATTTTTTTAGCTGCTTTTTACCAACATGCACATAAAAAATTGCAGTGAAATATACTTCTCTGAAGGAAAAACACTCGTAATCAGAGCAGTGGTAATGTATTTTGTTTTTTATGTCAGACTCGGAGTACATCATGACAGGCAAAACCCTATCCTACGATAATGTGGGTTTAAGCTACTATGATAATACAACCATTATAGGCTATTTCTCCACAGACAGGCCTACAGTTTTAATAATACTCCTTCCTGTTTGTAGTTCTGAGAAAAAGGTCCCACAGTTGTATGAAGGGAATTATAACTTTCAGCACTCACTACGGACTGGCAAGTTAAGTAGCTATTAAGCTAAACCACGGCATCATAATGATATATAGATTTAAAATCCTGAAACACGTGGACATGCCGATCGTAATGAACTCAGGGAAAATTGGAAAAGCAACACTTAAGATATTTTTTATTATTTATTTTTTTGTTTAGTCATCAGACTGCTCACGTGAATGACTCTGGCACTTTCCCCTGCCAACGTTTCTTGTATTAACTAAAACATATTTTTCAGTTTATGTTAATCAGTTCACGGCATTCCCGGATTGAGTTTAAATGACGTCATCTTCTTTTGAAAAGGAATAGGAGTTTTGCCGCGCTGACATAGTAAATCCACAAGGTGGCGCTAAAGACCAATTAAAGACGGGGTGCAGAAGAATTTCCACCTTTTAACCTTCTCTGTCTTATATTCACAGATAAATTAAGGTCCACATGTAATGAAGTCGTGCTACACAACACATAGGTTTTTTGTTTTATTCACATGTTCCTAATAAAGCTATTCAGTTCATTCATTAATAACAACCTCCTGAACATGATCAGTATAAAAAATGATTCCGATTAGATTTTAGGTAACTTTATGCCAAGCCAAACAGCTTGAACTTTTTGCCAGGAGTGGCATTAAGTCACCGAACAGCAATTAAAAAGACTGTTGAAGATCGTGCCAAGACGCATGAAAGCTGTCATTGTATAAATCAGGGTTATTACAACAAGTATTGTTTTCTGAACTCTTGAACCCTCTTGAGGTTTACACATTAGTATTTGTCTAAAAGTTAATACGAAACAGTTTGTGTTATTTGTTTGTATTCGAGGTCTGTAAAGACTGCATGTATTTTTGTACATTTTTTTGCGTGCGTGCGCGTGAGCTTGTATGGCTCCTGAGATTATTTTGATTACTTCAGCAGATGTGACTGTGTGTGTGTGGGGAGGTGAGACAGAAGGCAAAGGGAAGTGAACAGACAACAAAACACAGACATGATGAAAGGGAGGGTGACTTCCACCTGCAATTAGCTTCACCTCATCACTCGCTACAGTTTCCATAATAACCTGATGAACTCTGTCCAATGTGTCAGCACAATATTCATCAGAGGAGACAGAAAAAGAGAGATGTCAGGGTGAGAGGAAAGGTGGGAGGCCAAGCAAGATAAAGAGATGGTTGCAATAAATTGGGGGAGGAAGGCAGGTGAGAGGAGATAAGAGAAAACACAGAAATAAAACAGGAAAATATAAGGGACACACACAGTAGCAGAAGGGGTGAAAAGATAGGAAAATGAAGAGCAGGGATAGAGGAAAGTAGAGGAAGGAAAAAGAGGGAATGAGAGAGAGTAGAGGGTTTCGTCCACATGCTCCTCAGCTGTGTAAACTGAAGGTCTCTGCTGCTTCTCCTATTCCCCCAAAAAGGGAGATATTTATAGGAGGCTGGCAGTGGCAGTGAATGGACCCTTGCTCTGTCACACCCACTAATATTATTATTATTACTTTATATGCACAAAAATGGAAAATGTCAGCAACCTGAGAGGCCTTCAGAGACAGTGCGTGCATGCCGTGTGTCCCACTTGGTGTATGTGTGTGTGTCTGTATCCTCATGTTCGTGAGAAAGTGTGTTTTGGTGAGACACAGCATTTATATGAAATGGGCAAAAGAGAGTAGACAGAATTAGAAAGAGAACAGAAAAACAGGGAGAAGTTGGCATGTATCGAGGGGTGTAACCTGATCTACTGAACTTATTAGAGCTGTCAAAGAGTGAAAGAAAGAGAGAGTGAGAGAATAAGAAAGCAAGAAAAAGAGAGAGGTGGAGCAGGGCTAGACAGACACAGACATGAGCACATATTCCAGCTCCAGATTATAAGATTCCCGCAAGTTGTAGACGTGTTGAAACAGACTACATACACACACACACACACACACACAGGTCCACCTGGTAACAGATGCAAACTTAGGCACACATGCAGAAACACAAACAGACTGATAGACATAACAGTGGTGCACGCGCATGCACACATGCTGGGAAGAGAGGAAATTCCAGAGGGAACAGGTGGGAGTGTCGATAGCAATCTATCAGGATGACTTTGATCTTCCCCATGCCTCTGTCACCACTGCTGAAATACACTACATGGATCAAGCCGGTTTCCAATTAATCATAATGTGCATACACACGCTGAGAGGTCATAAAAGCACCAAAGTAAAATATTGTATAAGCAAAGCACAATTGTAGATTGGATGGAGTGAGTGCACCGGGTTGTATGTGCACCTTGAAAAGCTGTAATGCATCCTTAGTTACGCAATGCTGCCTGTCTTTGTGTTAACAGACTCTACCTTGTGTTCTGCACAAAGCAAAGCAAAGAAAGAAGAACTGTGGCATCTCTTTTCTGAGTGCTGTGTCTGGCGCTCTGAAGGGGGCAGTGTTGCGAAAAGGCTGCAGAGAGATGTGCTGTGCAACATCTGAATCATTACAAACAACATCATGGCAATGTTTTGGGGAAATGAAACAACAATCATAATTTTCAATTCAGTCAGATTTAATCATTTAATGTTTGTAATTTATCATTATTTTCAACAAGATGATCTGAGATGTGAGGAAAGGAAGAAAAACACGAGGAAGGAAAAAAGGCAGACAGGAGACAGAAAGAGACATGTCTCTGGCACACGCCTAGTGTCTACTGAGGACAGAAGTCAAAGCTCAAGTGTGTGTGAGTTTATTCATGTGTGCATGTGAATGCAAGTGTATATTTTTTTCCTCTGGGTAACCCGAACCTTAGGGCATAAAGCAAAATGTCTTATCACAAAGAAGATGATAAAAGAATATGCATATGACAGCGGTGTGTGTGTAGCTAGGTGTGTGTGTGTGTGTGCGGGTGTGTGGGCGAATGCCAATGCTGAGACGAGAGTGGAGAGCCCCTGCCTTAGGGGCCACAAATGGAGTTTGATTGACACACATGAACATGAATGTGCCTGTGTATCCCTCTCTGTACCAAATCTTCATAATCACACATCTCCTCTTTTTTCCCCCTCCTGTTCACCCTTCGTACCTCCACTTCCGCTTTTCCCAGCAATCTTCATCATTTACAAACTGCTCCAAAACACTCTGCCCTTCCTCGACTTCTCTATTTCCTCTAGGTCTTTTTTATTAGGAGGTGGGTTTATATTAATGAGCCCCTCGGTAATTAGCTACTTTAAAGCATAAAAAGGCATGAATGGAGGCCTGCCCATGAACAGGTTTGCACATAAACACATTGGTCAGCTCAGAGTTTGTGCTGCATGGCCAAAACATGAGCAGCAATCGAGAAAACATGCAAGGAGGAAAAAAGTAAATTGTGACGGAAACCATTTGCAGAAATTATTCATTTCCCTCCTTTTTTATGTTTTCCTTGAGCTGACTGTACACCCCTCCCTCTTCCCAGTCTCCCGTTTTCACTCTCACTCTTTCCCTCTTGCACATTCCACTCCGTTTTGCATATCTCTTGCCCCCCCTTGCACTATACCTCACCGCTTTTAAAATAACTCTCCTTCCCCCCTCTCATTCTCCCTTTTGCTCCCTCTCTCTTTCTACCTCATTCCCGCCCTCCCCTCTCTACCTGACATTGTGGCTCGATGCCCAATGAGTCACACCTCTGCTAAAATCATCAGAGATGGAAGGAGGGAGGAGGGAGCAAAAGAAAGAAATCGTCAGGGAGAGAGAAAAAGCAGGAGTGTGACAGAGAGAAAAATATAGAAAATAAAAATGGGAGGAGAGAAAGTTAGAGAGGCAGAAAGAGGGAGCCTCCGGGGAGAGAAAAGAGCATAGAGTGCGTTTAACTTTTTGACTCCAGTAGTCAGTGTGTGCTTGTCAGTAACAGTTAGCCTGTAGACAACAACACTTTCCACACACTACTTTGGCACACACATGCATGCACAAATGCACACACACACACAGCCATACACAAACATAGCCACACAATGACATCTTGCATAAGCCCACCTGCATGCTCTGCAGGCACACACACACATACAGCAATCAGACATGCAAACAAACCAGAGTAGAAAGTGTGGCTGCAGCCCTGCCTCTCTACATCAGCCTCCCCCACCCTCTCCAGCTGTTGCCCTTGGATACCACACAAACACTCCCTGTTGGGCAACACAGGGAGTCAGGAGAGGACGTACATGGGTCACACACCTCCCCAAGCGCTTTGAGTTTTAAAGCAGTTGCATGTGAGGATGTGTGAGAGTGTGTTTGTGCATTTGTGTATACGTTTCAGGCGTGAGTTGTAGTGCTTCTGAATAACCAGTTTCTCCGTGTAGTTGAAATGAGCCTGTGCACAGAAAAACAAGTGGCGCAGTGCTCATTTCGAAGGAACGGTGTGAATATAAGTGTGGGGTGAGGGGGAACAAATAAAGGAACAGGATACACTAGATGCAAAAACCAATATAATAATATCTGCAGAGTACAACAAATTGAACTGGAAGGAATATGGTATGGCAGGAAAGTATTGTCTACTACAGTAACTCCCCCTTATCCTCTGATTTTACTCATGCCGACCCTTATCCCTGAACTGTGACCTTCGCTTGCTTGTCACAGTGGGGGTACAGGCTTTAACGAGGCTTGTGTTTTATGTAGCCTTAGGGATCGCTGCAAGCTATGTGGATGTTGCTGTGTGCCACGTGCCTGTCATCATTCAGCACTGTTTTTTTGAACAGTTTTGTGCCTCAGTAAAACAAGCTCATGCTTCTGACAAACAGACCTACTCTTTTTGATGTTGAATGGAAAGGTTGGAAAGTAAATCAATCAATCCATCAATCAATATTTTTTTTCACCCTTCAAGATCCTCAGGTTGGCTTATCACCGCATGTCCAGATGGAAGGGAAGAAAGTTGGTTTCGTGTTTCCTTTATCTTGGGTTTTGCACTGAAGGATCCGTTTTGATTTTAGGGAAACTGAAAGACTACAGCTGAAGACTCTTTAGTACCTCTACAAATGGCACAATCTATTCTGCTTTGATGGGGTCAATCCCAACTGAAGCCCCAGGCTTAGGAAGCGGAACAGGCCTCTACCCACAGCAGTAATGTTTTTAAAGCCATACCAGCCAGCCACAAAGCTCATTTGCCCTTTGTACAGAACACACCAGACAACCTTTGGAAGCAATCCACTGCTAAGCACATTCACAAAGTATTTCTTTTTTCTTCTTTTTACAAGTGTGGGATGGGGTCGAACAACAATTACGGTAAAATGTGACTAATATGTCACAGACATGCTGGTGTGTTTTTTTCTGACCTACTCTTTCTTTTTTTCCCCTTTTACATCCATCCTCTTCTCTCTTCTTGAAAATTCTTCACTTCAAACCCCTGTAATTACAAACAAAAGTGCTGACTCCTCTCCAGCTGAAACAATGATAATGATGGAGAGTAGTAAGTGTGTGTGTGTGCGTGTGTGTCTTCATCAAAGCGGTGTTGACGTTGATGGGTGTAGAGAAATATGTGGAGGACAGAGAGGATTAACACAATCTGGGCATGAAGCCCCACAACTGTGTGTGTGTGTGTGTGTGTGTGTGTGTGTGTGTGTGTGTGTGTGTGTGTGTGTGTGTGTGTGTGTGTGTGTGTGTGTGTGTGTGTGTGTGTGTGTGTGTGTGTGTGTGTGTGTGTGTGTGCGTGTGTGTGCGTGTGTGTGTGTGTGTGCGTGTGTGTGCGTGCATGCGTGTGCGCATGCGTGCGGGCACATATGTTGACTCTGTCTTGATAGCAACGAACCAACACACAGCTGCTCTCTGAGCTTGGCATTTAAATGAGGCAAACAGACACTTGGAGCAAATGGGATACAGACTGAGGTGGTGACAACACAGACAGATAGAAGAGATTTGAGGAGAAGCAGCAGATCAAAGGACAGGTTGCACTTTTTCTTCAGCTGTAAACAACAAAACAGTGATGAGCATATAGCGTGTGTACGACAGAGACGGTGATGTGCACACACAGCTACTTGTTTTTTTGTTGTCGTCTCTTTAGTCCTCACTTCTGACCAGAACCTGAATGTGCAGCTGAAGGGTAGATACAATACACAGAGTGTGTGCTGCATTCGTTCTAGGACATATGTATGCATGGTTGCGAGGTAGAGAAAATGTACTGCCTGGTTGTGTTTGGAGCGGGCCCAGGCCAGAGGAGCTCAAAGCACTGAATGTCATCATCAGAGCTGTCGGAGAGCCAAGCAGTAATCACACCCAGATCACCTACACACTCACGCCAACTTACAACACCAGTCACCACAGAGTGGTGTGTGTTTGTGTTAAAAAAAAAGAAAAAAGAAAGACTGATTGAGAGGGAGAACGAAAACCAACGACAAGAAGTATAAGTGCATGCAGTAAGTATGCATCCTGTGTTACCGTAAAAGTGTGTGTGCGCAGACAAGCATGTGGTCATAGAGTGAGCAGTGAGTGAGTGAAGGCCATGGATGTGTGTGCTGGAGAGAAGGGTGAATTTTTTTCTCTCCTCTTTCTTCCTCCCTCTCTCCATGTCAGTCTTATATCCCACCCCTCTATTTTCCATTTTTACATGCAGCTCCAGATGTGAAGGCAGTGAAATATTAAATTACAGAAATGGGCTTGTTTCTGCACTTTGGCTTTATCAAAAACAACCCAGCCTCTACTCTCTTCTGACTTGACACACACACTTTCTCACACTTTGATAATCACATTTCAAACCGTGTGTGTCCACAAAGTGCAGTTACAAAACAAAGCCCATTTAATACAGTTCTGCGTGTTACTTAATAAGTATACTGGTACTGGCCATTTTTTTGTTGTTTGTATTTCTTTAATGTCAGAGATTTGGTTGTGTGTTCAGACATGCATGTTTCTTTTTTTATGGACACACACACACACACACACACACACACACACACACACACACACACACACACACACACACACACACACACACACACACACACACACACACACACACACACACACACACACACACACACACACACACACACACACACACACACACGATATCAGAGTCAAGCAGCGACAGCAACAGCTGGATCTGGAGCCTAAGTTCCTCGAGGTGTATTCCCTGTAAATGCTTCTCAATGCTGGCACTGAGAAAGCCTTACTGTACTAAAGTTGGCAGACTGTTTAGTTAAAAGTATAAATGGTAATGGATTATTGTTTATTTAAATTATGCAGGTCTTGCTAATACCAGTAGCTGATAGGGAATCAAATACACTCAAATGATTTAGTGCTAAGCAATTCCAATAAAATGGTACATATAAAAAATATTGCTATCATTACGCTGACTTTATATTAGTTTGCCAAAGGACATTTTCACTAAAGGCCTTTTGACTTTGAAAAGCACAGATGTTACTAATAACTTAATGGTTATTTGGAAGGTGTGTTGATTCATTTGTATGAGTATCTCTTTTTTTTTCACCCGCAGCTGTGGTGTTTGCCGTTTGTTCCACCTAAATTCACTCCATTGCCCACATCTGCAGAAGAAATCTGACAGGTTAAACCTAAAAGCAGTGTTCAAAATGTCCTAGAAGAATATGGAGATCAGAACATAATTTTTGTTTGAGGACAACAAGTATTGGACTCATATATCAATAAATTAGAGTAAGCTGTTCCGATCATATCACCTTAAACCATACAAGCACTGCAAAGAAAGTTACGATATGTAAGGAACAAATGTATTTTTTGTTTTCCATTCCAGAATGCGTTTTGACATCACAATGGCCACGCTGAATGTGTTCAAGATAGCTCTCTGCAAAGCCACAAGAAGAAATTAATGTTTTTGTGGTGATCGTTGCAACAAGTTCAAATTATTATAGTGTTTGTCTTACTTTTTCCATATGCTTAACAAAAGCTCTTTTTTGATCAGTGTTGAAAAAGCATGGCGATTCTAAAGCAGTTCAAGCGGAAGCAAAAGGCCCTGAAATTCACAATGAAAAATAGTGAATACAGTTTAAATTCTAGAATTAAAGTTGAAGAAAAATACAAGACTGCAAACACATAGTCTTAAAATACAACTCAATTTGGACAAATGAAAGCAATCGATAATTTCCATTGCACTCTCTTTTAGAGAGAGAATAAGATGACAGATCTTCAAGTCAGTGGTAGATATGTTATCAACATACAAAAGAGAACAAATGTGTTTTTCTATACCTAATCAAAAAGTTGGTTTTGTTTATGTAAAGACAACCAAATACGAGTATGGCTATTAAGGCATCTTAAGAAGAAATAACTTCTTTTTTCCCTCCGCTTTATATCACATCTCATCAGAAATACACTGGCATGACAAGCTAATTTAAAATTACAAGAAAGCATTACAATGTTAAAAATGAAAAAGTCTATATTGCAGATATTGTTCTGAAAGTGTAGCCCCCTGCTCACCTCCTTCATAAACCCGAAGCTATCCCAAGGATACACACGACTTACTGATTGAGTGTAGACAACCTGATAGCAGTTTAGGATCACAGCAGAGTTAACACACTGTCAAATGCCATGCAATGAGTACCTCAACAGGGGACAGATGAGAGTAACATGTGAGCGTATGCTGGGTGTGTGTATGTCTGTGCATAGTATATGAGAGGGGTGAGTGTGAAATGAGTGTGTATCTTGTGTGTGTGTATACACGTCTGTTTGTGTGTGTGAGGGCTACCCTGCTCAGGGCATTGGCTGAATTGTTTCCACATGTGTCTTAACGCAGAGTTTCTGGGCGGGTTTGGAGGACAAGGGGGAGAGGGGGCTGCTTTAGTTGAGGGGGGGGGTTCAGGTTTCATAGCACCATGCAGCACATCTGGGCTGCAAGAGCAGAATTAGATTTCCCACGACTGAAAACACACAGCCTATACACACTCACATGCCTCTGCACACACCTTGATAAACCACGATCAGTACACAAACATCTGTGATGTGTAAGCAGCAAGCATGTGCACTCCCACAAACAACACAGAACATACAAACATGCAAACACACTCAGCCACCACACACAGTGTACACAGCTACACTGTTCCTCATTTATGTGATGCAAGTGCTGCTAATTGTATTACGCTCTGTTGATTTTTAACCTTGGTCTTTCTTATCCATGACAGACATACACACACACACACACACACACACACACACACACACACACACACACACACACACACACACACACACACACACACACACACACACACACACACACACACACACACACACACACACACACACACACACACACACACACACACACACACACTCTCTTTAACACAACTTCTTGCCTGGCACAGCTGTCCTAAATGCTGCGGGCACACAGGCGTTTCACTGGCACGACACATGGAAGGAAAATCTGAATGTGTTCTCACTAATCATTCCCCTATTCCACCCAGAGAGAGAGAAAGTTAGAGAGAAAGAGAGAGAGAGATGTAAAGGTTGATGATGAACGAGTGCAGGGACTGAATGACTTGTGTAGCAGGTGGTGAAAGGTGAGGAGGCAGGAGACAATATGAGCGTCAGACCGAAAACATGAGAAGAAAGAGGGAGTGACAGAGTGGGATAAAAGCAGGTTAGAGGTGAATGGTTGGGAGAGTGGATGAGAGAGAGAAAGAGAGAGAGAGAGAGAGGTGGGGAGTGAGATGGGATAAATGGGGGAATGCCAATTCCATAAATGTTTAATTGCCAGCAGGTTTATTCATGTTAAGAGAAAGAGAGCAGAAGAAAGAGAGAGCTTAAACAGTACAAAATCTGTCTAGAGCCCCCAAATCTAATTTACACAACAAACAGAGAGGGGAGAGAAAAGAGGGCAAAATGGAGGGGAAGAGAAGGGGGGGAGAAGAGAAAAGGAGAGGGAGAAAAATGCTAATTGGCTACAGTTGGGCATGTCTGGCCTGAGATGAAAGAGGAAGAGGACAGAGAAGGAGGAGGTAGGAGGGAGGGATGAGAGTGCAGAGAGACGAGTGAAGGAGACAAGGAAGGATAACACAGACTAATGGATAGATGGACGGGTGAAAGACTGTCATCTGTAGTGGCTGTCCGACTATTTAAGCCTGTGACTTTCTTTTCCCAGAAAGAAAGAACCGAGTGAAAGCAAGGCCATACCAAGGGATTTGCATTCACATAAATAACAGTATAGAAACTTTAAGGGTGTTGAGACTTTCGTTGGGAGTAGAGATGGTGGAGCCAAAGTTAACTGAAGTAGTCTTAAAATAGAAAAAAAAAACTCACAACATAATTGGCCTAAAAGCCACCATCTCAGTACTCAATTCACAGCTATTCTGAAGCCATCCCTCTCAGTACCTTAACAGTCTTTATACGACTTTTTAAAAAGAGGAAAAGTAATTAAATGTCAGTCATGCAATGGGGGTCACACATGATTGACAGTTGGTCGGAAGCTTCTGTTCATCGGGCAAAGATTTGAAGTGGATGAGAGGAAAGGACAGGCTGAATGGTGTTGTATTTCACTATTCCAGTCTTATTTACACTGCAGCAGTATTTCTCCATCTGTATGCAAAGACTTTGAATGGAATCCACAAATGAGTCAGATTGGACTTTCCCAGCTGTGCAGAGGTTTGGCATTGTCTGCTGTAATGGTGCAGGGATACTGGAACTGTTTTGTCTTGGCGAGTCCTTCCTGAAATGAAACAACTCATAACCTCAACTGCAGCAAAAAAAAAAGGCTCAAATTCTCTTGGTCCCTAGTGCAATGTGTACCTCGTACTCCCTCTGTTTATGGCAGGACCCTCTCCCCCTCACTCATCTCACCCCATTTTGTCTCTCACTCTGTATATCTCTTCCATTTTGTCTCTCATCTCCTGTTCCATCACATTTTACACCTCCTCCTCCCTTCCTCCCCTGTGTTTTCACTTAGAAGTATTTCTGAATTAACCAAATCCCCCCACCAGCCACGTGTGGCGAGCAGAACCAAAATGTCACAAAGAAAACATGATACTAAACGAGTAGGTCAGTATTTAGTGTTCCTTGGGCTCAGCCAGCCTTTGGCCCTGGCTGCATGAGTATGTGTGTTGTGATTGAAACAAAGGTAGTGATATTTTTAAAAAGACTTTCCCCCAGTCTTTCTCCCTCTGTAACGCAGACCTATGTCTCCAGGCTGATACAGCATCTGTGCTTTGTTAAACATATTACTGTTACGCAAGAATCTGGGGCAAAGAACAACAACACTTGCTAAATATTTTGTTTATTGAACTAAAAAATGCGTTCAATTGCAGTCATGAATCCTGCTTGAGAACCCTTCACTCTGATTAATCATGAAAACAAAGCAGCCTTTAAAAGGAAAATAAACCCAGAGCAGGCCACTGGTGGAGAAATCGCCCTTGGTGTGTACCTGACCAGGTTTGGATCTGTGCCAGAACCAGGCCAGGGAAGCAGGTCAGAGGGTGCTGTTCTATGGGGGATCTGTTTGCAGTCTGCTCTGTGTGTGTTTTTGTGTTAAGCGTGGTTTAGCCCGTCTCCGATTTACAAACATTTAAGGCCCCGCTGCTGCACTGTTTCATTTTTCATTTAGTCGCAGCCCAAGGCCATGTCCTAGATTGGAGACTGCTACACAGCACACCACTGCACTCTGCACCGAGCCGCTTCCCCTCCTCATCGTCTGGTCTGGTCTGGTCTGAGGAGATGAGGACCTGCCGGTGACCCCATAGCCTGCAACACTCACATTCTTGCACATTTCTATATGCACGCTCACACACACAAACCTAAGCAGAGTGCAGACATATTTCTGCTCATGCACACACACACACACAAAAGAAAGCCAAGAAAACACAGACAGATAAGCAGACAGGACACACACACAGACAACATGCGGAACAAGCCGTCTAATTCCACTAATACAAAAGAAATCTGCAGAGACAGACAGGTATGACACAGCAGCCTCTACTAACACAGAGAGACTACACACACACTCTAGTGCACAGTTATGTGTGGAACGTTTAACTTACTAGGTAGGCACACAGAATGAAACACCTGATAGCCAGTCACCATGTAGTCCAGAGAACACACACACATAGAGTAATAAACACGCAGAGATGCATGGCCACCACATTTGAACCCACTCACATCAAAATAGAAATATGTGTACACACACACACACACACACACACACACACACACACACACACACACACACACACACACACACACACACACACACACACACACACACACACACACACACACACACACACACACACACAGTCAGTAGGTAAAAGTGTGTGCACACAGACATACACCTGTGGTTTCAGGTCAGCACACAGACCTCTTTAGTCCTCCAGCTGTCTGTCCCACTTATAGTGAGCACTGCTTGTGAAGAGGACCTGACAGACAGAGAAAACACACACACACACACACACACACACACACACACACACACACACACACACACACACACACACACACACACACACACACACACACACACACACACACACACACACACACACACACACACACACACAGTGATGAGTACACGGCTGGAGCAGAAGACCTGACTAAGCTGAATTTCCCCCTGCTCCCCTTTCCTATTTTCCATCTGCCTCAGCGTAGAAGAACCTGTGTGGGGAAAAATAATGCCCACCATACACACGCCATGCTTCACTTTCTCTACTCACTGTGACACTCTTTTAAACACACACATGCACACGCACACACATTGCAAATCCGCTCTGTCAATCTCTACAGTTTCCTTCTGCTTTCTATTCACTTTATTTTCCATGAAGCCTCTCAGCATTCTGCCTTCACTTGTTCTCCCAATTTCCTCAAATGCAGCCTTATCTCTTATCTCCTCCATCTCTCTTCCTCCCTCCCTCCATCCCTTGTCGTTTCTGTGGTGCTGTGTGGTTGACCAACAGCCAGGGAGAGACAAGTGCAGGAGTGCTGGCCAAACTTGCCTGCCTCTCCGCCCAAATTACATGGGACAGTCCCAATTACCCTGTGGCCAACCAAAGCATTTCCTGGGTTAGTGCTGGTGACGCGTGGCCCCCCTTTGCTGTGGTTACAGGGGGTGTCATTAGATGCTTGTTTTACTGTAACCCCAAGAACGTGCCCGCCGGCCGCATCCACGCCACGGGAAGCACGACTGCAACGTTCCAATAACTCTTGCGAGCCTGATGGATGACAAATGGTAGAATGTTAGGGGTAACGCTGGAGCTTGTAGTAAATTCCTGCTGGCCAATAGGGAGATGCAATGGGAACATTGCAGGGAAAATAAGAAACTCTAGACAAGCTGCCATGACTTCTGGGAAGCTAATGAGTGTGAGCTGTGATTCTGTGTGAGATTCAAAACAATGTGATTTACTTAGAAGATGTTATTGGACAGGTTATCACTAATTCTATGCAGGTGTGAAGCACAGATGTTGAGCAGTGAATCATGTATTCGGAGAAGTGTGTTTATGACAGCAACGATGGAGAGAAATTTGACTAAACAAGTTGCAATAAAGCATACAGCTGTATGGGATACACATGATGGGAATATGAAGAAATCAGAGGAATGTTAAAGACAAGGGGGGGACAAGTGATCAGAAACTCAGTAGCAAAAGGCTGTCTAAGTCAGAGTAGGTGACTGACTCACAGAACAATATAAAGGCAATGCTTACCTTGTCTCTTGCAGGCCACTTTTTTGCCTTTATGGTGGCAAATATGTGGCCATCCAAGGAAAGGTTTGGTCTATTTTGAGCTAAGAAGCATCTGCATCTGCATTTCATTACTCATATGTTATGATCCACTAAAGTTAGGCATGATACAAGATGAATAAATCATGTGACGATAATATCTTTTTTGTAGACCTCATAATGAGATTGTTATAACCTTGCAAAGACTTTTCTAGCTTTTCTAACTTAGTTTATTATGCATATTGATTTTTATTTATTTAAAATAAAGCGCCAGCTTATAAAGAAGGAAATGTACTCCACCTCAACCAGCTAAAGTGTTTAATGCTGTTTACATCATGTACATCCATCTAGAAAAGTGTTTTTAGTAAAAAGACCCCCACCACGTGACGACAACAAGTGTTTTACGATTGCAAATCTGGATAGAAACAACACCTAATCCTAAATGTACAAAATGTTTTAAACTGAAGCACTTGTTGCTCACTTGCTGCAAAAAAGGGCCTGTGGACTGCAAAAAAGGGCCTGTTCTGCATAATCATCAATCGTACTTTTGATACATTATGTTTAACATTAATAGTGAATTTGAGTACCTCTTCCACAACTGCACAGAAGGTACAGCATGTCATAGTTAAAATATTAAAAAACGAACTTAGGACAGTGAGAGTATGGGAAGGAGAGAAAGTGATGGATCTCATGGAGGAAAGTAGGCAAACAGAGAGGGAGAGAGTAAGTTACTGACGCACAGAGCGGGATAAGGGGTGCCTGGCGAGAGACAGAGTGAGGTAATGGTTAAGAGGAGAGAGGGATTAGCTGAGTGACAGAGATGAAGGGACGCTCTCTGGTGTCACCCGTCCTCACTCTCACTCCGTCTATCATTTATCAGGAGCATCATGGGGCTCCTGTGTGTGGCAGCTGTGTGTGCATGCCAGCTGTGCACAAGTGTACATGTGTGTAATCAATTTGTTTGCATACATTTCAAACTCTGTTTATGCATGTGTGAATTGTATTTATTAATTCATTATCTGTCAATATTAATGTGAGCCATGTGTCTGTGTACAAAGTGCATGTTTTAAAGACATACAGTATTCAATGTGTGTGTTTTGTATGTGTGTAGTGTGCATCTACATAATGCGTCTCCTTCTAGTTGCCCATCTGGAGCTGCTATGCTGTGCTGCTCAGCCAGCTCTCTAATAGCTCCAATAAGCCTGTGGTTAGCTGCCTCATACACACATGCACACATGCACACATACTAGATACACAGATATGTACACACTGGTGGATGAATACACACACACATACTTACACAGTGTTAACACAAACCTTTATACACATGCTCCTCTTGCTGCTATTCTTCTTCAAAGAGAAAAATGACCATTTATTTACTTGAAGCTCTGGGGCTGTGGCAAAACAGGCTGCCAGTTCCAGAAAAAAAAAGAGAGAAAGAGTCAAAGAGTGAAAGTAGGGAGTAGGAAGGCAAAGGGTAGGAGAACAACAGAAGAGGACAAAGGGAGGAGTGGTGGACCAACAACAAAAGAATAAGGCAGAAGGAGTTACAGGTTGAGGGAGAGAGTTCGCTGGTGGATGTGGAATAGCGAGCTGTGGTTTGGTCCGCTGCAGCGGTTGGTTGTGTTACAGTCAGGCTGTGGCTTGTGTGTGGTTAGGCTGAAACGAACAGGGAAACAAACCCGAGCACGAAAGTTACTGAAATGCACTTGAAAACACACATTAAAAGTGTTTAATAAAACTATCTCAAAAGTGATTTTCATCCATGTTGAGGTTTGGAAAGTGTCTGATGAGACAAATTATGGTTCACCTCATGCATTTCAAATATTTTGTGTGTGTTTACGTTTGTCCACGTCTGCTGGAGGGAGCCCTGCCCTGCTTGGCCCGTCTGCTGGTGCTCCGATCAGTAGCAGAGTGTCTTTCCAGCTAGCAGAGCCACCCTGGGTCCAGTTCCAACTAACTGAGAACTTATTTACATGCGGGGGGAAAATACACCTTTTCAAAGATGTCTTATAAGTCATTTCTACCCAGAGAAATATTTCTACACATGTAAACAGGACAAATTGTCAACTTAACTTTGACGTGATTCCTCTGGATGTGGTGGATTACGCTCAGATTCAAAGCCAGGTTGTTCCAGTTTATCCAACAAAACAGGTCTCTCTTTAACTAGATGTTTATTTGAATCCCTTTGGGAAAAGCCAGGTGTTGCCAGAGTACACAGACCTAATGTGGCTGGGGGAGTTTACCTCAGAGCGCAGACTACAGGTGCTTGTAGGAGTGTGCTGCACTGCTCCAGAGATAAGATGCTGAGATGGGAGGTTCGCATATTTCCCACGAACCCTAAGCAATATGTCCCGAATCAACACGGAGATACAGACCACCAGATTGAGTGGCTGACAGATGCGCGCACACACACACGCACACACACACACACACACACACACACACACACACACACACACACACACACACACACACACACACACACACACACACACACACACACACACACACACACACACACACACACTGACTGCCACTGACTGCTTTCTCTGAAGGCCAAGGTTGCCAGTTACCTGCTCTCACTTTCTGTTCCTTCTTCCGTGTTTTTTACTCTCTCTCTCGCTCTCACTCTCTCTCTTTCCCTTTCTCTCTCTCTCTCTCTCTCTCTCTCTCTCTCTCTCTCTCTCTCTCTCTCTCTCTCTCTCCCTTCCTCATCCTCTGTTAATCTGTTCCAGAGCATTGTGATCACATGGAAAAAAACATAGCAAGTGCACATATTTCCGCCTTAGCCAAGAGTGAAAATAACACACACACACACACACACACACACACACACACACACACACACACACACACACACACACACACACACACACACACACACACACACACACACACACACACACACACACACAGGGGTGGGATGTAGGGGAAGGAGTGGGGTGTATGATGGGGTGAAAAAAAAAGCGAAATAAACTGTTTATTCAAAGGCAGCGCTGAGCCCTTTTGTTGTGGTGGGGACCTGTCTTTTATTAGCAGCCTGAAAAGCCTTCAAAGGCTGGAAAGACAGAGGACATGCCAACAGACGAGTGTATACAAGGCAGAGGAGAGAGGAGGGGAGGGGGAGATGGAAGAGAAAGGGGGGACGGGAAGGGGACAGGGCAAAAAGGTTTAGAAAAGAGGCAAACGAAAAGGGGCTGGGGACATGAATGGGTAGAAAGGTCTAGGGGGGGTGGTTGGAGGTGATGGAGGCTTGAGAACTGAGATTGTGCCACTGGCAGTGAGGACACAGAGAGAAGGCCAGTGTAGAAGGAAAAGGGGGGGTGCTGGGACCGTTCCAGATGGACCATAATATGGGGAAACTGTTCAGAACTTTTCTCATATGTTTGCAGCTTTAAAACTGGCAGGACTTTCCCAGAGTCTTGTAACTGATTTTGTCAGTGTGTGTGCATGTGTGTTTGTTGGGGAGGTTAAGAGGAGAATGATGTTTTATATCAGATCTTGATACTTGAAAAAAAGTTCTGGCAAAGATTATTTGGTTTGTGTGTCTGTGTGTCTATACCTAAATCTGCACACAGTTATGAGTGTGTGTTTGTCGGCGTGCTGTGGTAGGTGTTTGTGTGAATAAACGTGCAAGTGTGGGGGAGATGGATGTATTTGGGGATGGGTTGGAGAGGCAAAGGAGACATTCCCTCATTGCGTAACTTCATCTCTCTTATCTCTGCTCTCAAAGCAAACTGTCAATGCTGCGTTCCCATCTCTCCTTCCCTCTTTTTTTCATCTCCCTCTCTTTTTTCTCTCTCTCTTTCTAAAGCAAGTCTTCTGGGGCACAACCTTTGTGCTTTCCTCCCCTCTCATCCTGCTTTCCATCTCATCTACTAAGTATTCAAGCTGTTTGTCTACTTTGGAAATGTGCTGTTAAAGTGATCCACTATGATCCAACGTTTTAGTGTTTGTGTGCACTACAAATATGCTGGTGGTTTGAACCATACATGTGTGCATAATGCGTGCAATCTATTTTAGTGTTTGTGTGTTGTGTGTATGCGTGCACTCTGTGCATGGTGACCGCTCTTGAAGCCGAATCAAAGTGCTCTGCTTTCAATAAGAGTCACAATCAGCAAAGTGGCAGCAAGCAATGACATCACTGCAGCTGGGTCCCCAGCTGGAGCACAGAAATGACTTTGGCAAGTGTGTTTTGTGTGTGTGTGTGTGTGTGTGTGTGTGTGTGTGTGTGTGTGTGTGTGTGTGTGTGTGTGTGTGTGTGTGTGTGTGTGTGTGTGTGTGTGTGTGTGTGTGTGTGTGTGTGTGTGTGTGTGTGTGTGTGTGTGTGTGTGTGTGTGTGTGTGTGTGTGTGTGCATGTGTCTGTGGAAGACCAGTGTATACATAGTTTATTTGGAATATGCACGTTTTATGCAATTCGTAAACTCTGTGGCGGCAAAATACGCAAGCAGGTCGGTGTCAATGAAGAATCGTGTGTGTGTGTGTGTGTGTGTGTGTGTGTATGATGGCTTATAGTGTAAGTGAGATTTCCAACCTCAGTCGTCCCCATCAGTCTCTCTGCACATTTTGTGCCGTGTTTCTATTGGAGCAGACAGTGCTGCGGTGAGAAAAACAACTGGAATTTCATCTGTCATTGATTAAGCCCATTAACGGTGGTGTCTGATGTCTTTTACACTCATTCCACACACACCGACACGCAGCTGCACTCAAAAACACACTAAGTTACATACACTTACACTTACACACACACACACACACACACACACACACACACACACACACACACACACACACACACACACACACACACACACACCCTGACTCTATCTGCACTGCATTGCTACCAAGACTACCATACAGTAATGGACAAACCATGGAATATCATCAAGATCCACACCATTTGTGTGTGTGTGTGTGTGTGTGTGTGTGTGTGTGTGTGTGTGTGTGTGTGTGTGTGTGTGTGTGTGTGTGTGTGTGTGTGTGTGTGTGTGTGTGTGTGTGTGTGTGTGTGTGTGTGTGTTTTGGATGTGAATGGATTTTCACACGCTAAGTCATGCAAGCCGGAAAATACTGATCATAAACTTCCAACCAGCATTAGCAACCAACAACCCCACAGAGAGCCAACACACACACACCGCTATAGAGCTACAGGCTACTGAACGCACACGCTGACGTGATCCACACACACTAACATAACTGCCATCGAACAAACCGTAGTTCTGAGACTAACACATACACTTACTCTAGAAACCCACTGCTACTGAGCATACCAGGCAACCAGACACTTCAAACTCACTAAAGAAACATCTGATGTTGTCACTCTGGTATTTACCACTCCACCACTGTCATTTTATTAGCCAGCCTCACTACTTTGTGCAGGCATTGTGATTTTAGCTGCGTGCTGAAAGTACAGCTCACATTATGTGACAGTTATTGGTTGAAAACAGAGCTTAAGTGCTGCAATTTCCCTACGGGACGCGGTTAACATCTCAGTCTCACTGCAGAATAAAAATAAAGCTGGGAAACGTCATGTATCAGCGATCTACCTGAGCGCCTGAAGCATTGATGTAGACAACGTGATTTTGTCACATAAATCAGTACCACCATATTGTTAAAATACCTCCCTTCAACTTCTCTGCCTAACATAATCCTAATATTAAAACTTTTCTACTGTAGCAAGAAAATATGGTTTTATAACAAAAAAAGGACAGCAAAAGTGAGTGTTATGATATAACCATCAAATAAACACAGTTGTTGCTTAAAATCAAGCAATTATTTTAGTTTTCTGGAATGTATTGGTTAAATAAGCATTATGTGCTATTTTTGCCTCAATTATCGGATAAGTAATCTACACATTGGACAAAGCCATGTACACATTTTTCCTTTTAAGTGAGTTGAAATAATGGGGTCAAAGGTGTCTCTCCTTGACTCCAGTCCACCTACAGTAAGTCTGGAAAGTCAGTCCTCGGACAGTAATTCCTGTGGCTGATCTCCATGCTGAGGCAACTCCATCCATTTAAGGAAAACTGTGAGATAAGATTGAAAACACTTTTATTTAAGATATTTTAAACACTCTACTTGATCTAATGCTGATGCCAAAGTCATGTTATCTTGGGTTCTATTCATTGCTGTCAGACGTGGTGGTGGAGAGTGCAGTAAAACATGCCAGTGTATTCTGAAGGCTACAGCGATCACATAATTTAATTGTCCGGCTAGGGGCTTGGACTGGGAATCGTAGGGTTGCCGGTTTAAGTCCCCGAACAGACTTGAAATATGGAAAGTGGACTGCTACTTGGAGAGGTCCCAGTTCACCTCCTAGCCCTGCTGTGGTGCCCTTGAGCAAGGCACCGGACACCTCCAATCCTCGCTCCCCATTGCTCCCCGGGCGCTGCACAATAGCTGCCCACTGCTCCTAGTACTAGGATGGGTTAAATGCAGAGGACACATTTCACTGTGTGTGCTCTGCTGTGTGCATGTATGTGACAAATAAAGAGGGTTTCATCCTCCGATTCTATCTTCTGCTCATGACCATTCAGGGACCCCTGTGACTTCTGTTGAACCACCTTCATCCTTTATGTTCTTACAGTCCTATATTTAGTTTTCTTTGGCTGATCACTTGTCAATGTATTGAAAATATTAATTTTCAGTTTTATAGGAATGTTTATAAACAATGAAGTTCAAGTAGAGAAGTCGCTTCTCAAATATAATTCTAAGGCTTAAGAAAATGTCTGGGAATATTTTCTTGGCATTGCACAAAGAAAAGGAATTTAGATGATTAGTTGTGTATATTGTGGGTTGCTCTGTTCATTTTCTATTTTCAATGTTATATCCAGTATGTTTGTTTGAGTATTTATAGCTTCAGAAGTTTCCGTTCACTGCAGTCAGCGATGTTCTCACCAGATCATTTTGGTCCAAAATAGTTATTTATAATGAAAATCATTTCCCCCCCTCTAAGATGAATACAGGCCACTTAGAAGAAGAGAGTAATTTAACCAAGTGGTTGTCTACCAGCTGTCATTTATTCAAGGGAGTTATGACTGGCAAGATATAAAAATAGAGCTTAAAAAAAGCAATCCCACTTTAAGATTCAAACCAGTCAACGCCAGAACTTACTATCTGTATCTAAAAAATACATTAGCAAATCTCTTTAAGTGCTCCAGGTTGTTTTTTCCAATCTGTTCCTCTGCTGTCGCCTCTTACTGTACATACTGCAAGACACAATAACACAATTGAATACGTTACAATCAGCAGTTGGTGTATATGTCAACACATGCTGTATTTTCCCACTGGGCTTTTTAATGGAATAGTTGTGGTGTTTGTCAAGTTAAGTAGCTATGATAGTCTCCTAATTGTGAAAAATAATGAAATAAGTACCATATTTTTAACAATTTAGATTCATGAGCAACCTCTTAATATGAATAATATTTTTTCCACCATAACCCAGTTAAGGTTTTTTATAGCATGCTTAGAGTTTTAATATAGCCCATATCAATTATTCTGTACAGAGTAGGTTGTACAGAGCTGAAAACAAAGCATACGGCAGAACAGGAGAGTAAAGTGAAGCCAACAGCAAAGACCCGGGGGAACAGACCAGTGATGAGGGACGGCTACCAGAGACACCCGACAACTCACATGGGTGTGCACAGCAACCCAAACACACCGGTGCACATGGGCCTAAACACACATGATTGCACACATATACAGATACACAGACCAGGAAAAGACAGGAATGCAAACCATAGACTGTATATATGAAGTAGAAAACACACACTGTGCCTCGCTTACAAGTATCTGCACACAAAAAACCTTCATCGCACCTGTACTGCACATGCATACACATCTTTCCTTAACACATAATTCATACTGGTAATCATGAACCCGTTCTTATCGGTATGTTTCCTCCTGTCTTCGTGCCTCCATCTCCTTCCTTCTTCTATTAAATTCCAGAGATCCGTCACATTCCATATTTCCATCACAGGAGACAGCCCCACGGCCCTGCTGCTCTCCTGAAGTCCAAAACTCTGTCCAACACACCACTCTGACTCCAGAATACCGTCATGTGCTTCAATTTAGCTCCTTCTAAAGCACTTCACTTTCCGACTGATCGTCATATCCCATATATCACTGTCATTCAACTCGTCTGTCGGGGGTCTGGGAAAAAGAGGTGTCATCAAATTCCTATCTGGAACTGTTTTGGTTGCTCTCACATACCCCAACACACACACATATGCAAACACATATATTTTGCCGATAAGTCTGAATCACAAAGGGCAGAGGGCAAAAGCAGGTGGGTTTACATGGAGTGAGAGGTTGAAGAGAAAAAGGGAGAAAGGGACAGAAGCCAACAAAGAGAGTGTTAGCAAGGGGGAAAGAGCGTGAGAGAAAGAGAAAGAATGAGAAGTAAAGGGAGAATAAAACAACAGGCAAAGTGGGAGAAAAAAGGAGAGGGAGAAAGCCTCCGGAGTGCTTTTTCGCTCCAACGGGACAAAAGGTTACAGCATGACGGGGGTAGGTGTCAGGTGATGTGTGACAAGTCCAAATTAAAGATGACATAATGGTGGGGGCCCGGATGAGGTCCAAACTGGGGGCTGACTGAAACTGAGGGTGGGGGCAGACCGTGGCAACCGAGTCGATCTGGGCCATGCTGGGCTGGGTTAGGCTAGGGCTGGGCAGCAGGGGGCTACCCTGCAGGCTCCTCCATATGGAACGCGTTAGCCTAGCGATTGCTAATGAAATGCAGGCTGACGTCAGGCAGACACCCACCCATTGTTTTGTTGCTTAATTTGTTATAATATTTGTCTTACAAATGAGGATTTTGCCAGGACAGAGGAAGAATAAAAGGCTACAGCTGCAGATGAACAGAGGTGGGCAACAGGTATTACAGTAAGGGCCAAATGTTCAGGCAACAGATTTGGTTTGAGCATTCCCAGAAAAGATTTGGAAAAGCTAAGGGACTTAGCATAAGCGCTAACACAAGAAGGGCCAGGGCCTCATCTGTCTAAGTGGGAGGTATAGTGACCCCAGGACATTCATGGGTGGGTGCGCTGGAAAGGGAGGGACTGCTGTAAGAGGATATGAGAATGTGTTAATTGCATATGGAAGTTTATAGCATAAACAAACATTTCTGCATTACGGACAACAACATGTGTAAGGAATGCACCGTTGAGGCTACTCCTGCAGCTGCCTCACTGTTTTATGCATCCTCATTCACACTCTTTCAGTAAGTGTTATTTTTTATAATCCCTCCCTCTTCCTCTACTTCAAACCCATTCACCCAGTTTCCAACATTCAGAAAATCTTCCTAAAATAGGCTTAGTAGAGCATGTTTAAGAATGCTTTTGTTATTCCAAAAGGAGTTGTGCTGTAATTGACCACCACCTGGGCATCTGGCAGAAGTCACAGCAAGCTGGAAAGAAGGCGATTCAGAGGAAGGAGCTGTGGATGGAAAGAATGAAAGAAACGACAAAACAGAGATGAACAAATGAGGACTATGGAAAGACAAGGAAGGAGCAGAGATTAATGAAAGTCGGGGGTCTATGATGGAAAGTGTTTGTTGTGCTTTGCTGGCCCTCCCCTCCCCTCAATCTCCCTGTCTCTCTTTCTCTCGCTCTCCCACTCTGACATGTCAATTCGACAGTGCTTTATTGGCGTGAGTAATGATGGCAGGCTTTGCCAGGGTAATTACATAGCACATTAAAGGGTTTCATAAACATTACAGTTCCTCCTCTGCCCGGTGGCAAGGCTAAAGGGGCAGGGAGAGGGGAAAAAACAGACTGAGAGAAATGGAGACAGTCAGTGGGAGCAGAAGCAACACAAAGGAGAGTGGAGAGGATGGAAGAGTAAAGGGCACTTAGTGGAGAGGAGGGGGAGTTAGGGAGGAGTGTGGAAGCGATGAACAGAAAAGATGACAGGAGTGAAGGTTAACGTGAGCGCCTGAACATGAAACAGGAAGAAAGAAAACGACATGCTGGAGCAGCGTCCAACACAAGCCACAGCTGCATGAAGAGCAGAGAATAACTTTCTCTCTCTCTCTCTCTCTCTCTCTCTCTCTCTCTCTGTCTCTCTCTCTCTCTCTCACACACACACACACACATGCCTACACAACTTTGTGCATGCCCTTGTTGACAAATGTGTTGCATAGACTTGTAACCCCTCACACTATAGCCACAGAATCTACACGCTGAGCTGTGCAGAGTCTGTCACTAAGGGTCATGACACTCACTCAACCACACACACACAACCACGAGGACCATAATTAAACAAAGATCCACCAAGTTGTTGAGCATTGCATATTTATGTACAACCTCATTGGTCCAAAGAAATGAGCTCTTTCTACTTCTCTACACCCTCACGGAGCGCACTAAAAAGCCCCTGCCTATCAGAGTCAGATATCATGCAGTACATCCACATCCACATGCAAGTGTGCATCACCTTATGAAACTGGGGAAATAGGATAGTGGTTAAAAATGGTGCTCATAATAAAAACATCATATTTAAAAACTACACGTGATTGCATCTTGTTTTGCTGAATTAACCAGGAGTGTGATAAAAATGGGGAAAGTTGCAGCATATATCATGTGATCAGGTAGCAAGTTTGAAAGAAAAAGCTGTCTGAGCAAAATATGTTTTTCAGATCGTACAATTGCCACTTTAAGCACGGTGTCTTTGGTTTTAATGTCAAACAAATATGCAGATGGTGTCTGCTGTTGTTGACATTTATTTCTGTCTTTGTTTGAGATTGTCAGAGTTCCTTAAATAGTTGGCTAGGGATGAGTTCCTGATGATGCTGATTTATGATCCAGGTGCACGAAGATGGCTCCTTCCCAGTGTGATGTCTTTATGTTTTTTTATGTACCACTTCATCAATGCAAAGTGTCCTAGCTTCAACAAGCGGCCTTGCCAGATGGCGCAGAGGTGAAGATGAGACAGCCTTACTGCTGGATTGCATGTGTTGGTGAATTTGAAGTCAGTATTGTGCACTTGCTTAATCACAGATGTTTTGTATTATTTGATATTCTGGCAAACCTCCTCCATGGCAATACACTTTTGAGGCCATATAATAACTTCAGGAATTAAAACTATGCCATGAATCCCACTCAGAAAGCAGGTGTAACCCCAAAGAACACAATCCAATAATTCAGTCTGCAAAATCAGGGTTAAGCCTTACAATGACAAGTTGGATTAAAAGAATAATTATCCTGACACAAGTCCAAAGCAGCATCAAACCATCTAACTTGAAAGTGTCAAAGTAAAGTTATTCCAGTGCTTCAGCTGGGGTATATATAGAGCAACAGCTGCAATAGATTGTGCAATGGAGGAGAGTAAACGTTCATATTTACTGGATTAATCTTGCTAAGCGAGAGAAGGGAGCAGGCTGTGCACCACCAACATCGCCTGTTAATAAAAACAATATTTAGCTTTTCCCTTCATCTCAACAGCGGCTTGTTTTCGCGCAAAAGGCTCTCCGCTAATTAATTCCTGCTCTTACTAAGTTGCAGCTGTCGATTCTCTCATCTCACAGACGCGGACAAGTGGCGAACAGGTTCTCATTTCAAAGCCCGGCACACTGTACACATTCCTTGACTTCACATGGGCCCCCCTGTCATCAAAGGACCTTTATTAAGTGTCTCATACATTTACACATTGGGGAACAGTTTAAACTTGGCCCATGATTAACGGAGTAGGGATATCTATCCCAAAAACCGATGTAAGTCTGACATCTCAACATCTCATGTGAAGTCTAAGGCCCATATCTGCAGGTATTAATCAAAGCCAAAAGCCTCCCTCTCCCTCCAGAGATCACAGAGTCCAGTTTCCCCGGTCCCTCCTCCCATCCAATCATATAAAGACCATACGTTATAGAAAAACCTAATTGGACACAATCCACTGCACTTGACACATCTGAAAACTCCAAATCTGTGTGTCACCAGAATGATGGATTACATTGATGCTGTTCAAAGTTCTCACAGTGTATTACACTTCAGAGAACGCAGCAGGGGGACGATATCCCCCGTCTGCCAACTTCTCTTTACTGCATCCAAACCAAGGAATATCTAAACTTGACTCCTCACCCACACCTCTACGCACACAACTGTCATAATGAGTGAACAACTGGCCTGCAGAGCTCCGAGCGCTGCATTAGGTTCCACTCCAATCACCTATAACACAGAGTCCAGCATACCATGCCTCTCCTCCACGATGACCTTCGGGTCAGGCCAGAGCGCCCTCATATAATGAGAGTGCTGTTTGGGGATTTGTTGGACTGTGATAGAGAAAGGGCAAGCACACGCAATGCACGCTGGGTCTTTGTCTGGGTGCTGATGGTATTGACGTGTGCTGATCGATGTTAATTGCTAGACAGAATGGCCATATTGACCAGGCTCCCTGGATGAAGAAGCCTGCAGGCCCAGTCAAAGAGAGAGAGAGAGAGAGAGAGAGAGAGAGAGAGAGAGAGAGAGAGAGAGAGAGAGAGAGAGAGAGAGAGAAAGATAGGTACAGAGTGAAAGCTGCTGGGCCCAGACCTACAGCAGCTACAGGGCCCCAGACACACACACACACACACACACACACACACACACACACACACACACACACACACACACACACACACACACACACACACACACACACACACACACACACACACACACACACACACACACACACACACCGCTCTCATTCACTTTAATGAGTTGAGAGAGGAGCACAAAGGCATAACGTCCATCAATGCCAAGTCTATTCAACACAACTGAGGGTATATGCAAAAAATAGGTGACCTGGTGTGTTTCTCTTTGTGTGTGTTTATGCACACATGAGTGAATGCATGTGTGCATTTATGAATAATGTCTGTGGCAAAGTTGGTCTGCATGATTGTGTGAGTGTATGTGCAAGTGTGTGTGTGTGTGTGTGTGTGTGTGTGTGTGTGTGTGTGTGTGTGTGTGTGTGTGTGTGTGTGTGTGTGTGTGTGTGTGTGTGTGTGTGTGTGTGTGTGTGTGTGTGTGTCTGTGTGTGCGTGTGTGTGTGTGTGTGTGTGTGTGTATCTTAGCTAAGGATCAATAGGCAGGAGCTCCAGAGGCAAAGACATGGGCAATCAATATGCTGGCTGCAAACAGAGGGAGGGACAGAGTGAGCAGATAAAAAACAGCCGGGAGATTAAAGAGACAGATAGGGAGGACAGAAAATGAATGAGAAAGAGTGATGTGACAGAAGGAGAGAGAAAGAGGAAGACAAGATCTGGTTGGCTTACACCCCCCCCCCCGCCAACTTTATGTTATTTTTGGATCCTAAGATGTGATTTCCAAATCTTGGTTCAACATTTATACAAATAACTCCGCAGAAGTTGCAAGCTAAGAAGTTTTTAGGACTTGCTGTGACACCTTTATCTCATAAGGAACTAATATTAGTGCCAAGTGAGGACTGACAACATTATAACGATGTGGATGGGTCTTAGTTTAATTATGTATATATATTTTCCATTTGTATTTTTAACTGTTGCTGAGCCATATAGTCTTACTCTGGTTTACCATAAGCGTTTTAGAGCAGAGTTAATTTCACAGATGTACATTGAGAGTCGCAGCATCACAATCCTTTGGAAAATCTACAAATCCACTGCTCCTGTTCAATCAGGCTTTCATGCACTGTTGTGAATGGAGTTGAGCTTTCCTATCTGCTTTTTCTTACTCCACCATTGTACCAAGATGTGCTATAGTCCTTGTTCTGAACCCTTCCATATGGGCTTAAGAGTACCAGACGGGCCTCATTCCTCATCACCAGAATGTGGTTCAAATCGCTCTCCACAACATTTACACTCGTGTCCCTTGCAGCAGTGCGGTGAGCAGCGAAAAAGCACCCAGACACAGGTGCAAAGACAGAGAGAGCCAGTAGTAGGAAAGAAGGCCAGAGGCTTGTCTACGGAGCATGACTGGAAAGGCATTCAACCACAATACCCCTACCCAGTCCAGCTCAACCCTGTCCAGTGTGTGTGTGTGTGTGTGTGTGTGTGTGTGTGTGTGTGTGTGTGTGTGTGTGTGTGTGTGTGTGTGTGTGTGTGTGTGTGTGTGTGTGTGTCTTTTTAAAGTACAATGTTGAAAAGAATAAGACTACACTTGAAGCCAAGAAAACTGTCCCTGATGTATGAAGCCAACCCCTTTACACTTCTAATACACATACACAAGAAGACATACAGTGTATGCACACATTTATCTACTTTTCCTGTGTGTGTGTGTGTGTGTGTGTGTGTGTGTGTGTGTGTGTGTGTGTGTGTGTGTGTGTGTGTGTGTGTGTGTGTGTGTGTGTGTGTGTGTGTGTGTGTGTGTGTGTGAGTGAATGAAAGGTATGGCAGGAGTGTTGTGTTGGCTTGGCTGACCGTCTGCGGTTGTGCGGCTGTGAGAGGGAGTTTTGGGAACGCAGAGCGGGCGTTGCTGCCGAAATCCCTGAGAAATGTTCGTTTTGGATCCGTGTCCGTGCTTACATACCGCCCTCCCGACTGTCTCTCATTCTCCGTTTCATTTTCCCTCTTAAGGTTTAACTTAAAAGTTATGAAATGGGGAGTCAAAATACATCACTTGAAAGCGCGGCGGTGGCTGTGTGTGTGTGTGCGCGCGTGTGTGTGCTCTGCCCTCCACCCTCAATCCTGAGTCCGGGGCCACTGAGGCTACAGGAGTGAGGTTATCTTAAGGGTAGATAATGGAGGGCAAGAAATCCGCTTGGTTTTAACACTGATGTTCACTTGACTGAGGCAGGTGTCTTTGTTTAGTGGAGATCTTTACAAAACAGAACGTTTCTTTCGCTTTTTCTTTCTCTCACTTGCAATCCTTTTCTTCAGTTATCTTAAATAACAAACAAACAAGAAAACCACAACAATGGTCCATACCATGTCATCGTCAAAATGATTTCCCATGCATATATTTTTTAAAGTATTTTCCACCAAAACATTATTTGAAACAATGCGATGAAGTCCAGAAAAGAAGTGCATTATTACCGAAAATTACAGAAACAAGTTGCTTTGTATTGTAAACAACTGAAATTGTCTCATTTCATGACCAGATGTTTTTCACATAGAACGCAAAACTTGTTCAAATTCATATTTTCCTGTGTAAATTGGATCGGCATCTCATAGCGACTGACTAATCCCATTTTATCCAATAAGTGTGCATGTGCGTGTGTTTGAGGCAGAGAGGTGAAAGAGAGAGAGAGAGAGAGAGAGAGAGAGAGAGAGAGAGAGAGAGAGAGAGAGAGAGAGAGAGAGAGAGAGCGAGAGAAGAGGGAGGGGGTGAGGAGAGGAGGGAAGGAGGGAGGGAGGATTGATCCGCGTCTGTTAAAATCTTGTTCTGGTTTTTCTTGGAGTGAGGTCTGTGCCTGCCGACGCGCCTCTCCTGAGCAGCCCCCTCAAGAAGAGCTTTTTATGGAACGAAACCTTTGCATTTTTGAAAGGGAGAATAATCTGCAAAATACCAAAGAAGTGGATAACAAACGCACGGCCGGGTGTTTTGTGCATTTTCTCTTGCGTTTTCTCCCCTTGTGTCTGAATGAAACAGGGAGGTAAATGTAAGGGGAAGAGGGACGGTGCAGGTTCTGAACTGGGAGTCGATCTGTCAGTGATTTTGGGTAAACACGTTTCCAGTGAGCCTGTTTTAACTTTTTTTCTCCTGAAACTGGTGAGCTCCACTCTCCTCTTTCACTTCGAGTTCGCTTTTCTCGTAAAGGGGAAACTTTCGTGTTTCCCTCTCCTTCAGAGAAACTGCTTAAACTTTCTATGTTTAAAAAAATAAATGAAAAGATCGGATTGCATTTTCCCCCTTCAAACATTCTGGAGGTGATGTCATCGTGCTGTGTTTTGGCTGGTATTGTGTAGAAAGCGCTGGGAGGACTCCTGCAGCCAGTAACCAGCGTCTGAAGCAAGCTTGGAAGTCCGGAAAATCAGGTGCAAAGTGCGGCTGTCATTTCCTCGCTGTGTCGCGGGTGGCTGAGTCCGCCACCCAGTCACAGCTGTTCCCATCCTCTCAAGCCACCCCGCCCTCCATCGTCTTTCTTTCCCTTTTATTATTCCCTCCCATTTTCATTCAGCACTCTCGATAAACTGAGCTGGACCGCTCCGGGGCCTTATCACCCTCCCTGTCTGACACTGTTGTTGGGTGTCACCTGAGCCACAGACCCGTTGAGCCAGCGTGGGGACGCAGTCATGACCGAGGCAGCCCTGCATTACCCTGCGCCCGCAGAGCCCCCTTCTCCAGCTCGCCGTTTGCTCCATCAGCTAGCCCAGGTAGTCCACCTCCAACAGCTCCTCGCCCTGCTCTGCTGGGAATAAAACTGACTCCGACTCCAAAGCATTTGTATTAGCTCACCAACTGCATAATTCATGTTGGTGATTAGAAGTTTGCTTTTGCACTGAAACGTTACGCATTGGATTACGCAGACGATTACGCATGCAGCGCATTTGTCCACAGGACCGAGCATCACTCTGAGGGTCAACGAGATCGATTGGAGTTGGTTATCTGTCAAGCGTGAGCGCGCTTTCACCTGTTCCTCTCCTTGTCGGGAACGCGCAGCCGTTTAAAGCCCTAACCTTCCCCCTTTGCTCCCCCGCCCATCCGTCTCTACGCCGTTCTGGACAGCTGTTAGAGGTTGCCCGGCGGTCACAGTGGCACAGTTACCCCTGCCTCACATCCCAAATTCCCCACGCCGGCACATTTACTCACGCCGGGAGAACCGGGGCACGCCGCCGCCGATGCCAACGGGAGTGTCTGCAGACTCTTTGACTCTACATAACATCCAGCGGATTCAAAACACAGAGGGGAACTCTCCGGACTGTCGGACTGGCTCAGACCGAGCGAGGAGACTGTCTCTGGGACAAGTTCCATAGTGGAGGGGGGAAGCAATGTGGTCCCTTCTCTCCACGCTGACCGTCTTGTAAGTCACCTTTATCCCTTTTTCATGTTATAATGTTAATCATCCAATCAGGACTTATCTATGTCCGCAGTTCTTTAAACTTGTTCCTTGAAATACCCAGCTAAAGGATGCAGATGACGGAGAGGAAGGTTGCAGTATCTAACGATTACATCACTCCTCATCAGTCCCTATAGAAAACATGCCATGGAAGGCCCTGCTTTGATTGGCTGACAGTTCAGGGTCACTGGGTCAGAGTCAGTGCCCTGTTATTCATAAAACCTGCCATAAACATCTCCATCACCATCTGCACTTACTTCAGGGATGGCCAAGCTGGCTTAGAAAGACCCCCCCCCCCCCCCCCCCCCCCCATTGAAAATAGAAGTTGACTTAAATAACACCTGCTTTATCTAGTGGGATAGGAAAATGATAAAATGCCAGGAGCAAATCTAAGGGAGGGGGGTATAGACTCAGTGGGCTTGAGTTTGCCCATTTGAGGTGTGTCTTGTTAAAAGCCAAGGGATTTATTTTTCTTTCTTTGTGTCGGCTGTACTTCTCCCAGATGGCAGTCATCTCCAGATACTTTTCATTCCTTACACAACCTGGACAGGGTGTGTGCTGCTGCTGCCGGTGTCTGCCTGACTTTCTCTCTTCCTCTGTCTCTCTCACACTCTCTCCACTTACCCACCTAACTGCCTACATCTGTCGTCCTGTCTTGCCTATACCCCATTTTTCCATAGATACTTGCTCAGATAAAAAGTATGAATTAATAACTGATGAATGATGGCGCCCCTGGCAGTATCCAAAGAGGAGCAGTCTCACTGTTTAGTCTGCTGGTTTTAGTTTAAGTCTTTCTGGGCCAATCATCTTTCCATTACTTTCCTTCTTGCCTGCCTATCAGTTTTAAACTTCACTTTATTCATGCTGTTAGGTTATCAAGGTTATCGTACTTGGAAGTTTTCAGCCAGTGAGGAAAGCCAAAGGGCCTTTTGCCACAACAACCTGTTACAGCTCTTCTCATAAAGCCACAGCTCCGTGTCAAGGCCCTCTGCTTCTGTAACCATGCTCCACCATGGGCCCTATTACTGCTGATACCACTCACGCCTACTAGCATAACCACTATTCTTCACTGCTGAACATCTGAAACTCTTGCACCGCGGAGAAGCCCACTGCCCCAGTGTTGGCCTACCACGTTAACCACTACTACACAGCTGAAACCGCCGCTCTGTGCTGAGTCCCACCAGGCCAACCGCTCTCACTCCACGCTGCTGCCCAGTCCTCGGTGCTGAGGCCTGCTAGTCTAACCACAGCCTCCATATGGTGGATCTGCTGGGACGCAGGTTTATGATGTCAGACGCTTGCTTGTTTTGGCTGCCAGCCAAAGCGCACCGGGCTTTCCCTCTCTCTATACCTCCTTCTGTCTTTACTCTCTCCAACTTTTACTCTGCACTCTCTTATTCTCTCGTTTTCTCACCCTCCCCCAACCCCGGCTGATCCTGTCTCCCTCTTTCCTCTCTCCTTCTCTTTCTCTCTGTGGCTGGCATAATATGGAGTGTCTGTGGTTTTTGTGGGAGCGGGGGAATCCAGTGCAGAGGCACTTTTCCTTTAGTGTCCTCGGCGGCAGTGCAGCCGTAGTGTTTTAACAGCTGAGAGTCCTCACAATGCACAGGCGCTCAGGTTTTTTCGGCTGCGCAGGCAAAATATGAGGGCCAACACTCTACTGCATTGCCCAGGATATCTGCATCTATTAGATTGACTCAGGGGCCAACACACCAGCTATAGTAAAGACGAGGAGGAAAAGGGAAAAGGAAGCATATGTGTATGCGTGTGTTAGTCCGAAGGCAGTGACATGTGTTACGACGTGCATGAGTTGACCCCCCCCCTTCTTTCATTCCCATTATTTATCTTTTTGTCTACTTCTCACGCCAGACCACACTCTGTGGTTACACTACTGTCTCTCATTTTGCCACTTTTTCTCCTTATTCCTTCAAGATGTTTCCTTAGTCTTTTCTCACATCTGTGCATCTTTTTTCTGATTTTATCTCTCACCTCTCTTATTATCTGTCAGCCTTCATCTCCCCTCTATTTAATCTTACATCACCTTCCTTCTCCCTTTCCCTTTTGTATACCTCTCAGTGTACCTCTCTCTCCTCCTCAGTATCTGCCTCTCTCAGCAGTGCGTATGTCTTTGCTTTGGCCCAGCTGTCAGCTGCCTTCACCTCCTGTACACACACATACACCCTGCACACATCTGTGTGCATGTCCATGACAGTGTGGAGGAGTCACCCTTCTAACCCCAAACATAAAGGAAAATGGGAGGCAGGGAATGATAGGAGAAAGGCAGAGTGGACAGAGAGACAGGGAGGGAGAGATAAGGTAGAGAAGAGATAGGGAGGACAACGAGCCAGAGAAAAAGAGTGGAGTAGAGAGAAAGAGGGAGAAAAGAGGCATGCAGAGAGATAGCAGAAGATGAGGTGGGGAAAGACAATATTCGTAAAATTGCTTTTCGGCCCACACACTTGGTTCTAGACTTCATCATGTCTTCAGTCACTTATTCAGAACAGTTCAAGGACTGCCAGAGTACATTTTGCACAGCGCGATCACTCCCTTACTGAAGCTGTGAATTCCATTTGATACATGACCAAGGTCAAGGTCTAAACTTCAATTAGGCACTTTGATAAACTGTGAAGAATTTTAATTGTAACTGTAACCACCTGTTTCATCATAAACATGTCTTAAAGCGCAGATCAGAAATGATTAGGTCATAAATAAGAAGTAATTAATAAGAAAATATGCATGAATGTTATATTTTCATAAGGAAAATATACGGAAATTCTGGATGCTACATCACTACGTTTACTTCCCATGATTTGATTCCTACATAAACCAGTTTTCCACAAGTTTTGGTAGCTCATGTTCTCACTTATTCATAGCATCTCTAAATGTAACCACAGTCCGCTGCTCTCCAAAGCCACATCACAGCGGAGGTTACACCTGTAGTCCAGCCCAGCTGTCTACATACACAGAGCAGCCAAATGAGCCAGCCCAATCCCTTAGATCTCCAAACCAAAACATGTTCTAGTTGTCTCGGCATGTTTGCCATTTCGCCACAGTCCAATCGGGTCATTTGGAGGCCAGATTTTGGTGTGGCGAAAGTCAGGAATGGGTCAGAAAGGGGGTTTGGACAGAAGGCTGGTAGCGTAACAATAAACACTGCTGTGGGTGTTGTGTGTCTGCCGATGCCTGGACATCTGCCTGTCTGTATGTTATGTCTCTGTGCCAGCCACACACCCAGCAGTGTGAGTAATCACCCAATAAGGAAAAGAGATGTTGAAGAGAAAGAACGGCAGAGAAGAAAGAGATGGAAATGATGGTGTCACGAAAAACTCTTCCAAAATTCAATGATGCTTGCATATTTCTAAACTTGTCTGTTTTTACTTTTCCAGATGTATCCAGATGTTGCTGGTAATGTGCAATCCATTGCAGGTAAGAGTGTGCATGCATGACAAAGAGCGATCCTAAAGGAAAAGTTATATTTGCATACATACAAGTTTTTGTATAAGCCTGTTCATGACCCTATATCTGTATGCGTGTGCCAACCTCTGGGTGTGTGTCTGCCTTGGTGTGTGTGTGTGTGTGTGTGTGTGTGATTTGTATGTGTGTTCTCAGCAGGTACTTGGTGTAGATGGTGTCAACTTCAGTGTGCATGTGGAGAACCAGACGCAGGTGCGAGACACCATGAGTCGACGACACCACCGGGTCTACCAGCTCTACAGCCGCACCAGCGGCAAACATGTCCAGGTGTTGGGACGTAGAATCAGCGCTCGAGGAGAAGATGGAGACAGATTTGGTAAGACACACAAACACACAGTAGAACACGCACAAACTCTTTGGTACATGTGAGTGCATGCAGGATTTCCCGCAAACACATGCACACTCAAACCGGGTGCAAGTACAAAGACTTGAAGGTTGACCAAGTGCATGCATGAACGGGTACAGAATGCAACTGTGCAGGCACACTCACAAAAGCACACACACACGCCTCCCCAGGCTTTGGCAGAGGGGCAGTGGAGCTTGTCTTGGGAGTACAAAGACCTCATCGACTGGCTGCTGACTCAATGATTCACAAGAGAGCAAAAGAAAGAGAGCGAGAGAGAGAGAGAGAGAGAGAGAGAGAGAGAGAGAGAGAGAAAGAAGGTGTCAGTGAAAAAAAGTGTGAGTTAGCTGGAGAAGCCTGGCAGGTAGAGTGTTGGACCGAGTGTTAGAAACTCATCTCCTTCATCGATCCTTCCATTGATTTCTCATCCTCCCTGTTGTCTCCTCTGGATTTAAAACAGCAGGCTTCCTCTCCCTCCCTCCCTTCCTCCATCCTCTAACACTCCCTCTGTCCATCCCCCACTCCCTCCTCCTCTCCACCTTTCTCCATCTGTAATGATGTCTAACCCATTCTTAAACCACACACAGAATCAATGGTCAGAAGAAGAAAGCCAAGCCATAAACCAGCAGTTCATATGTCTGCATGTGCTCGAGCAGTGGCTCATGTTTCACATCCTGATTGATTCATAAACAATTCAGATTGCTAACATGCCAATTCGAGCCATTGATGGGAAAATAGATGCAAAAGCATGTCTACTTTTAGACACATCTCTTTCCTAAACTGAACAATATACCCAAAACTGACCAACTATGGCAATGAGGTAGTACACAGGGGAACCCAGAGCAGAGAGAGAGGAATTCAAGCAAAGAAGGGGCGGGTGCACGAAGGTATAAACATGAAGCGAATGAGCAGAAGGGAGACGAGAGGAGAGTTGGGGGAAGAGAGAGGAAGAGGGCAAGAGGGAGGGAGGTATTGATTTCTCTTGACCCCTTTGTTGACTAAGGTCATGTAGGAACCATTTTAGGGATTTATTTTTAAACAGGCCCAAGCGCTCTCTGAAGATGTGTAGTTGGTAAAGCGGTATTGCCTGAGAGGATGAACATGCACGCATGCACGCACGCAAACGCACATGCACACACACACACACACACACACACACACACACACACACACACACACACACACACACACACACACACACACACACACACACACACATAGAGGTGCATGCACACACGCACCTTAAAACAACAGTATCACAGACACTCAGTCTGTTTTCTCCAGCTCCTCTTGGCCCACCGTGCTCCGTCTACTCTTGGCTGTTATCTTTTTTACGAGGCCCATTTGTGGTCAGCGGCCTCACATTCATGTGTGTGACCGGGCTTATCTGACAACCATCTGTCCAGCCCGAGACATTTACATCGGTGTGTGATTTATCAGCACATTTAACAGCAACTATGAATCCTAAAACTGTGATTCAATGTAAATGCCTTATCTGGTTTTAAAACCCTAATCTCATTAAAACAGACTACTTGGTCGTTGGTTTGTTCCTGTAAGCTTGAATGTGTTTTTTTGCTTTGTGAACTGATCCCATACAACATTAAACTAACTTAGCTTTGAATCTGGGTCTCCTTCAACTTTCTTCCCTTTATATATTTATGTGATAATGTATTACTAAACCTGTGACATACTGCCCAACCAACATACGTATTTCTTTGCATTGCCTGTGGCTCTAATGTCTGTCTGTCCCTCTGTCTGTCCCTTCACAAGCCCAGCTCGTAGTGGAGGCTGATACCTTTGGTAGCCAGGTGAGAATCCGGGGCAAAGAAACCAATTTCTACCTGTGCATGAACCGCCGGGGCAAGCTGGTAGGAAAGGTGAGACTTCAACCTTTTAGAGATACAAACTTAAAATATATATTTTCCGGTTTCCTGACGAGCCTCTCTTTGTTTCTCCATGTGTGTGTGTGTGTGTGTGTGTGTGTGTGTGTGTGTGTGTGTGTGTGTGTGTGTGTGTGTGTGTGTGTGTGTGTGTGTGTGTACCTCTGGTTTTCTCTGCCCTCTCAGAAGGCCAGTAATCGAAGCGAGGACTGCGTCTTTGTGGAAAAGGTTCTCGAAAACCACTACACAGCTCTGATGTCAGCGCGCTACACAGGCTGGTATGTGGGCTTCACTAAAAGAGGTCGTCCTCGCCGTGGCCCCAACACACTCCCAAACCAGCAGGACGTACACTTCATGAAGCGCTTCCCACCAGGGGAGCAGCCTGACCTCACCACCCCCTTCCGCTTCACCACCATCAGCAAGCGGGGAAAGCGGGTGCGTGCTACCGGGCCCCGCTAGTAGTGGCTAACACTAGCACCCACTGTCCTGTCATCCAAAGCCTTGACCTGAGCCTGCCAATGGCTAACCCAGTCCTCTCCTCTGTCGCACAAGACTGAACACCTCCATTTGTTGGGACAAACCTTGACCAGGCATTGATTAATCATTCATGGGGCTTAGCTTTACACCTACTAATCGGCCACTACAGCCCCCTAGTAAGTGATCATTTCTCTCAATTTAAGATCCCAAACTGGACCGACTGGACCATAACTGGTACAACGCCGGAAGCTCTAAGGACCTGGTCTGCTCCCTTTCATTGGCCAGAAATACTGACAAAGAACATGAAGGCCACCAAAGTCCCAGGCTCTACGAAGGCCTTTCCTCCACAACCCCAAAAACAAGGCCTTCATGTCTCCTGTTCTGGACAAACTGGACAATGCAAATTTGGGATTACAACTGGACCATACAGAGAGAAAACAAGGCTGGGAAGGCTGACTCAACAAGAGAGTGGGTGCTAGTCCTACGGATAAAGGGAAAACAGGAAGGAGAGGAAAGGAAAGCAGACAAAGGGATTGAGTGATCTGCACAGATCAAATGGACCAAAAAAGGACTGTTGACATGTGACGCACTTATTTGTCTCACTGCTAAATTGGTGTGAACCTGTGAGACTGTTGGATGAATGGATGACACAAGGATGAAAGAGTGAATGATTGAATGAATGACTTAGTGAATAAGCGCATGTTTGTAAGAACAAGAAGTTGTATGAGTGTTTGTGTGTGTGTGTGTGTGTGTGTGTGTGTGTGTGTGTGTGTGTGTGTGTGTGTGTGTGTGTGTGTGTGTGTGTGTGTGTGTGTGTGTGTGTGTGTGAGCAAGTGTACCAACAACCATGAGTGAAGCTGGATCACGAGGGACTCTCCAGCCCCTGCATGAACCCAAGACAACTCACCGCGGGGACTGAAGCTTTAAGAACTGGAATGTATAAAAACCAAGCTGCACCAAAAACAGCCAGCCAAACACATAAAAACCAAACCAACCACCGACCAAAGACAACTGGAGATCTTCTTCATGACTCCTCCACACACCCTGCCCCCCCGAGGACACTACACCCTCAGCTTATAGGTGCAGAGGATGACGAGCGCGGTGGGGGCACTGTGCGGAGGGTGCCTTGTCTATTAGCATTGCTATAGAAACGACCCAGGGGATGATGCTCCTGTGCGATACCGTGGATACAGAATGCTGCTACCAGGACATTCAGTGGAACAAACCAAAGTCTCATGCATACAAACAGGAGAAAAATATTAAAGGGAACAATTTATTGAAAGTTATATATATTATATATATAAAAGAAGACAGAAACCCTAAATAAGCAATCTTACTATGATGGTTATTATAATTATTACGATAAAATTATTTCATTTATTTATTTCAGCTCTGTGTGCAGCAGTCTTTCTCGACTCAGTAAACCTTACAGAAACATTTCCTGTGTGTCTCAGCCTCTTTCAAATGCTTCCTCTCATGTTCTATTTTCTCAAAATGATTATACTTTGGAAGAGAATCACGCCCATCAATGATCTGGATGTGGTTTTAATGTTCAATTAGTTGATAAGCGAAAAATGATTGCCAAATTATTTCAGAAATTGTTTAAGTCATGAATCATGCAAAAGGGCCAAACAAATGTTTATTCTAGCTTCTTGGATATGAAGGTTAAATGGGTTATTCTGTGTCATCATCTCTGGGTTTTAAACTGTTAAGTGAACAAAACAACTGAAAACATTTCCCTGGGCTCAAAGAAATATTGAAATGCAGTCGGGTTAAAGGATATATTGATATGTACCATGATGGGTTATACATTTGTCAACTCTCAGAGATAGTGCCATACAGTTATACCAAGATATACATTAGTTTAATATATCTGGTTGTACTGGACCGTTCTTGGTGATATTGCAGTCAGTAGGTAGGACTAATTAACGCTATTATTGAGGTTGCAGGATTTTTGCACCAATGGCCCTACATCTGTCCCCTATCTAATCAACAAAAACCAACATTGCTCTTTTGTTCTTGTATCCATTAACAGCCATCTTTAATAAAGGGTCAATTAAATAGTATAGTAGTTAAATAGAATGTGGTAAATAGTTATTTTACCATTTACAAACAATGAATCTGTAATGATTAATGTTTGTAATTTATAGTAAGAAAATCAGTCTGTATTTCTGAGAACCACTCATCTTCCAAACTGGGATAAGATCCCAACTTCCTTACCAGATTTCTAATAGAGACAAGGTGCAAGGACGTCAGTTACACAGAAAAACAGATTCTGTAGTTTTCATAGTTCTCGTAAGTACAGGTTGAAGTAGTCACTGAAGGTCAAAACTCAGACATTAGATTGAATTAAAAAAACAATCTCAGATGGAACAACCTCACTCGAACCCCTTCAATATGCTGAGTACCAACTGTTTTCTGCAAAATCAACAGTGACCTCCACATCATAAAGTGTTGCCATGTATATACAGCATGAAGGATCAGACAGAACAGTGGAAGGGAAACATGCAGTAGTGAGATAGAGTTTCATAGCTGCTTCTCATCTCATCTCTCCAGCTCTTATCCCCCATCCCTCCCCTTCCTTCCCTATCCTAGCAGGAGGTCACTGAAGAAATGTCGCTGCCAAATGACCCAATCATGCCGGCAGACACAAACAGCTGACTCAGGGGGAAAAAGGGCTGTACCAGAGGATTCCTATTGCAAGGCAGCAGGAATCTGCACTGGAGGGGGTAGTATAAGTGGGAGACAGTGGGGTGGGAGAGAAACGAGGGGGTGGGATAGAGAAGAGCGAGTAGGGGGTGGTGGGGTGAGTTGTTCATTTCTGGAACACTGCTCCAGTTCCACTCGGGAATGATGGAAATATTCTGCTTAGCCAAACCCAGAGTGGAAGGTGTATGGTAATCACGTCGGGGAAGGAATGCCAAATATGTGCGTGAGAACGGAGCTGTGACCTGAGAGCTGCAGGAATTATGGGCCAAAATCCCACAGACCCAGAGGAAGCACACACACCCATATCCAACTCATACACACATCATATACTAATGGTGCTCCACCAAGCACAAATCTATTCCACTTTTCCCCAGAATTGAAACATTTTACTATACTAAACTAAACCCAGATATTTAGAGAACCAACGCTCCCACTACTTCTTTGAGCCGAGAGAATACACACTGTTCAATAAGCAGACAGATGCATTATGGAGCTCAATTACACTTAACAGATCTTTGCTATTTAAAGGCATCACTTTAGGCATCTCAAACACACATTCCTACTTAACAGTTACATTGTTTACAAGACTGAGAATGTGATCTACTGTAACAGGTTGTTTAGACTCCAAACTTTGCTGCCAAACAGTCAGAGCCAATGTCTAACAGATTACCCTGTGGGAGAATGCTGAGTGTATACTCCCACCTGGTGGCCATGCTTTGTAAACTGCAGTCCACACTTCTATAACCAACATTTGTTTCTTGTGAGGTGACTTTAGTCAAGACTAACACAAGCTATTATGAATGTAATGCAATGCAATTATGAATATAAGTTACTGCACCCTGGAGAGCCTATGCATAGTTAGGTAGAATCAAATCTGTAAGGCATATAAAATGTGGTTACAAATAAAACAAAGTAGACTTTAATATTGTGAGTCAGTGAATGCAAACGGGACTGCATGGGATGTAAACAAGATCCTGTCAATCAATTGTTCTCCGTTTGGAGAGTAAAATATATATATATATATTTAATTTAAACTGATGAAGGTCTGAACACTGAATCATTGTTGGTATCGGGACAAGTGGTAAGATGCAGGATTCCTTGGGTTTTTTAGGTCAAATGCAGGAGTTAAATTAAAGTAAAGGCAATGTGATATCAACTTAGACACTATATACAATTTGAAATTCAACTTTGTACCCATCTATATTTCTATCTGTCGTGACTGTTTTCCTCAGAAAATACTACCTCTTATAAAATGTGATAAGCAGATCCGAAACTGTGCTCTGCTATCCACAATCCATTAATGCCACAGTGGATACAAGAGCATTACATGTTGTTCTGGCCAATAGAAGATCGTACTTTTAAGTGCAACAGTGATGCAGTGTTTATGACTTTAATGTTATAAATGAGTTATTTTTAAGTTCTCTCACAGTCTGATTTCCTACTATTGATTATGAGCCCTAGTGTCTTCGTTATGGTCAGGCTTTTGGAGTTCCCAGGTTCTGCCTTTGTTAACAAAGCCTGTACTGGTTTGGAGCAATCTGAAAAAAATGCTACTGGAGTACGACAGAAACCGGGACTGCTAGTTGGTTCCAACTTTGGTGGCTGATAGGCTCAGTGCAGCGATCTTACTTCACCTTGCAAACAGTTTGGGTAGCAGGGACCAGCAGCTCTGCATGCTTACCTTTTAGCGGCTGCAGTTTCCCCCTTATAGGTGGAAACTTGGCATGGAGGACAAGTGTGTCCGCGGTGAAGATAGCTTTTGGTTAGCTTTTTGGTTTTGGTGAATATTGGACATTCACTCTGGAGCGAGCAGGCATGTTCAGTGTCGGCAGTCAGGACGTAGGCCTACAGCTCTCATCACAGCCCTCACCCTAAACCACAGGGTTTCACTTACAGACTAGCAAGAAGCCTGCTGTATTTTTTCATAAAGATAAAAGTAAAGTAGCAATGCAATTAAAAAAATAAACATATTGCCCTATTTGTCCATCGGCCTAATCAAATGATGCATTGATTTAGAGATTAGATTTAGACTGGAATCAGAGGCAGAAGATATGGAAACTAGGGAAAACCCTTTCAACCAATAGACTGTCCATTTATTTTCCGTAAAATTATTCTGATAAAATAGAAAGAGCATTTTGTGTCTTTAGTGTAAAAAAAATAGCAACAACTGCCATTTAAAAACACAAAACAATATTCATGTTCAATAGCTGAAGCACTAAGAGCAACAGATGTGGTCTTCTAGTCCAGTGTAGTAATACAATGTGCTGCATTGATTTGGAGTCACCTCGTCAGGTAGTGTGGAAGCTGATGGAGTAAATAAAGACTTTCAAATAAATAAAAACAAATGCAAATTCCTCAAACATGTTCATATAAAAGTGTTTCCAGTGTGGTAATACAAGCGGACATTGATTTGGAGTCATTAAGTTGCAGTATATGGAAACTTTTAAATAAAGATATTTATAGAAAATAGAAGCAAACAGACAAAACAAGGCCGTTCCTACTCGTAAGTAAGACAATGCTGCATTGATTTTGAGTCACCTAATTCTCAACGACAAGCTATTGATAAGAAACAAGCTGAATTTACCTAAATATCTTCAACTAGAATAAACATAACTAAAATCAAATTAAAATAGGTGTCCTACTTATCTAGTGCAGTTACACTATGATTTGGAGTCACATGATATGGCAGCTATTGAAAAAAAGTCCAAAAACAAACAACTGAAGCGCATCTACATGGCAGATAGCAGTAGCATAGCACAAACCCACTCACACATGTACACAGACAAGAACAGACAGACAATTAGACACTCATTCATGTTACAGTTGGTTCGACACTCCACCACTGTCAAGTACTTTATTCACAATAAGGTCATTTTCTTCTTTAAAAAATCATTTTTAATATACAACACAATTTTTGACAAGACAACTCCGTTTACAGCTAAATTTGAGCTCTTGAGTTCCAGCTTCTCTCATAACCAAAGCAAGCACGTAGATGATGGTAGGAGAAAGATGGAGTGGAAGAGACAGATGGACAGGGTCAAAGTTAGAAGAAAGAATGAGGAGAAGACAGTAAGAGAGGGAAATAGAAAGAGGACTACGCTTAGTATGATTTTTGTACTAAGAACCAAAATACTCAAATAAAATGAGAAAATAACAGTAATAAAAAACAGTAAGAAAGTAAGAGTTAAAGAGAAAAAAAAGCAGAGGTTACCGGGATGCTGTATCCAAGGCAACCTCACATGCATGTCTGTCTGTTTGACGCTTCAGCTCTGTTCTGCCGCTTCACAAGTCCACATACACAAACACTCACGCAAATTTGAGTGTGTGCGCCCCCATATTCCAAGCGAGTGTGCATCTCTGGGGGTTAGAGGGGCGTGGGGGGGCACGGGAGGGTGGAGAGAGACTGGGAGGAGTCTGAGGGAGTGAGAGGGAGCAGAGAAGTCATCCCATTCACATTTCTCCCTCATTCACTCCCTTCATCTCCCATCCTTCCCTCTTTTTCTAGAGCCGAGTAAAGAGTCTCTGTCTCCCGCATCACAGCTCCGGTCATCCTCTGTCCAACTGTGCCACTGTTTGTGTGTGTATGCGTGTGTAATATATATATATATATATAAATATATATCTATAAGAGATTCCATTTCTGTGGAAACCTGGGGTTGAAAACTGAGCAGCAGAAGCTGCTATTAGCTTGTATTAAGGGGACAAAAAAGGGAGTTTGTGACTTATATAAGGTCTAAGTTAATACTGTCATTAGTGTACTTTACAAAACATAAATTAGTAGCAGAAGATGAACTTCTTTGGGGAGTTGCGTTGGTTCTGTAGTAGGGAATCCTCATCAGTGTTGGCCTGTGTGTTTGTGTGTGCATGTGAGAGTACTGGCAGGCAATGGGCACAAGCTCAAGAGTCTGTCAGAACGGGCAGGAGGACGAGGTGTCGGGGGGGTGCAGGGTGGAAGGTGGACAGAGAGATGACGAGGAGGAAGGAGAAAAGATGGAAGCACCCATCAGCCAAAGAGCCCCGGTTTCCTCCAAGTAAGGGTGTGTGGCTGGCGCCACCTGGAGGGTAGTAAAGATTTAACAATCAAAAAAAGGGTCTGCACAGAGAGCGTTAACATACTGGCTGAATACAACATGCACAAACACAACCTTATCATGGGACATTTTACAAAAAGAAAGGTCTCATCAGCTAAGTGTGACTGTGTTTCTACCTGCTATCTAGAAATGTAAGTGTAGGTACGGGAGGGAGACCGTCCCTCTGACTGGCCGTTGGTCGAGACGTTCAGGAAGTCCCAGATCAGAATGGTGTCGTCGTGAGAACTGCTGATGATCTGAAACTCATCGAACTGGAGGCGGAACACGCGGCCAGAGTGCTCCTGAAACAGTCAATTCAGAGATTATGTTTCACATACATACGGGCAGAACGTGGACGTTTTGATGTCACACATCGGTTGCAAGTTGACTGAAAACTATTAATTTAATTTGATACAAGAGATTAAATGTTTTGCAGCCAACAATGAATCAGTTCTGTTCGCAGCACCACATCTCCATCACAGATATACTCTTTAAATCTGGGAAGCACTGGACTTCACCTACAGATATATATTAGAGGACATTTCTAAAACCTCTTGGCAGTCTGACCTCAAATGACCTACATACAGTATGTTGCAAAATATATTAGTTTGAACAAGACGGCCATCCCATCAGGATCAATGATGGTAGTAAATCCTCTGTTTAGTGTAGTATTAAACCACAGCAGATCAACCAGTGATAATAAACCTAACAAGAGGCAGTTTCTACAAAATTGCATCTGGCTTAATGATACGGCTAATTGAATAATTATTACATTTTTAAGCATACATTACAAAACAGGCTCATCCAGAAGGGACTTACCACTAGAGTGCGCAGACATAACGTGCTGGCAGGGGCTCGTGGGTCCAGCGCTGCCTGCAGGTCCCAGACCTTGATCTTGCTGCAGGACGAAACATGAGACGACAAAATGTCAGACACAAAATGCGTCTCCTTGCACAAAGCTGAGTGTGTGTGTGTGTGTGTGTGTGAGATACTGACCCGTCGTAGGCGCCACTGACAATCCTTTTGTTATCGAAGCGGATGCAACGCACCAGCTCCTCGTGACCTTCCAGCACTCGCAAACATGCCCCACACTCTATGTCCCATAACCTGGAGAGAGGGAGAGAGAAGCCTCAGTAAACAGATAAGGTCACATAACATACACTCAGCTTTCACGGGGGCCACTTTTGCAAAAATTACAGAAGGCCAGGGGCCAGTTAGGACCTCTGTCAATCTTCCGAGTACATTAAAATCATCATCACAAAAACAGTTCTGTTGGAAGTGCACACTTTAAATATAAATACGACATGATGTCAACCATTTAAACTGTATTTCTCACACACGTACCGGATTGTGTTGTCAGATGAGCCGCTGACCACCAGGCGATCTCTGTACTGTAGACAGGCGATGCCCCTCTTATGACCATTTAGAGTGCGCACAAACTCACAGGTGCTGGTGCTCCATACCTACAGGGGGCCACACACAAAGCTGTGTTAAACAGTGGGCTGAATTTATTCAGGAGTGTATCTTAACAAATGATCACTTTGAAACCATTTGCAATGAACTATGATGTATGTAATGTAAGAAGAAAGAGAGAGCAGTAGCGCAGCAGCAACACTGCGTGGACATCTCACAAGAGACACAGCATTTCAGTGAATATGAAAAATAATCCCAGTTTGTGCTCCAAACTCTCTTAAGCCCTTTCACACATGCAGTGTATCCATGAAATGTTCAGAAACATGGGGCAGTGATCGAAAGCTGATTGCAGATACATGTACGGCTACCTCCAATAACAAAAACAACAAGAGTATGCTAATGAGGTACACCCTTTTGTCAGAGCCCATATACAACATGGTTCATAAGCCATTTATTGTTTTCTAACAATGCATGATTTAAGTATGAGCAACGCATAATGCCAGAAACTTATACACCCACAAAAGCACAATGACAAATCATTCAAACATGTAGGCAATTTCATAAATGGAACTGACACTATATCAGGCCGGTTCTTCCACTTCCTCTTCTGTTTAACTTAATGGCAGTTGGCATGTATGCATGCAAGTGGTGCAATGCTGCCACCTGCTGGACTGTCCCCAACAATGTTTTGTGGTATTGCCATGTTGCGTGTAAAATAAGGGCGCAAGAAAGAAATGTTTCTGAAAGTGGAACAGGTGTGAATATGGAACATAAGATGCTCTGCCTGAGAGGTTTTCCCAATCATTTACCAGTGTGTGACAGAGGCTTTATACAAAAAAACCGTATAAAACCCAACCCTTGAGCAACCGTTAGATAAGAGTTTCTGTTGAACACTCAGTTCTTGTTACCTTGATGGTGCGGTCCCCTGAGGCGGACACAATGTATTTGTCGTCAAAATCGACCACGTTGACAGCAGCTCGGTGTCCCACAAGGACACGACGAAGGCTGATGTCAGTAGGAGAGGCCATGTCCCAGACGGCGATTGAACGGTCTTTCGAGCAGGTGACCATCAGGCCGTTGGCGAAGCGCAGGTGAAGAACTGCCTCGTTGTGGTGGATCAGTGTGTTCAGTACCTCACCCGTCGTGACCTCCCACACCCTGCAGAGGATGAGGGGTGGAAGGAGAGGGAGGAAGAGAGAATAGAGAAGTAGGAGGAATGATGAGAGCATAGGATACAAAGGGGGAAAAAAGCAGGAAGGAAAAATGAAGGGGGGGGGGGGGGGTGACGGAGAAAGGGAACAATAGAGACAGGAGATATAATTATGTTCCTTAGTTTTACAATCGTGAGGAACTTAAACTTCACACACACACAAACAAGTCACTGAACTGGGCCTTGAGAGTGAAATGCAGAAAACATTGGAAAAGCTGACCACCAAAACTACAAACAAAGTGTCTGTCAAGCTGTTGCTAAGGAAGTGAAGTCACATTTTCCTTGGATACCGCCCAGAGAGTAGGGCTGAAGTGTGAAGTAATAGGAGAATTAATGCTGAGCTTCTGTGTGCAGTAGCCAAGCAAGTGTCGACATATATAAACACGCCAGGTCTTTAAATATTGCTAATAAATCTGATGTACTATCTCTGGTAATCATAGTAAATCTGACTCATAAAATAATAAACCTCATCCCGTTTATTTCTTGTATGCACTGTGACCAGGCTGGGTGGAAACTCACAGTAAACTGGAGTCCGCTTCAGGTATTTGAGTCATGACTAAGGAACTGACTATAATCACACTGTGATAGGATGGCTGTTTACAGCAACAGGACCGCACTTGGAGCATGCCAGCTTTAAAGATCTGGGTGCAATGTGGTTAGGAATGCTCATTTGAAATGAATAGCAAACTGTTGAAATTCATTTCTATATTTTAATTCCAAATCTTCGTTTTAATCCACTGCAATGACCAGTTTTTTGTTTTAGCAGAGGTGTAATTTGCATCAAATATTTTTACCTAAGGTTGCTGGCAGGCTCTGAAGAGAGAAAACACAATGGCCGCTGTTTCAAGAGAACATGTCATGTTGTGTTTTTATCCGTCGGTGAAATATTTATTTTATTCGACCGACAGACTCCACCTTAAAGACGGAACAAACTTTTAGCATGTTTAGGATGAGTTATCTTATTTAATTATGACAAATCCACTACAGGTGTGATCATCTTTGAAAAGTACATCTTTCTGCCAAGTGACTTTTCATATAAATGAATAACTACACAGCCTAACAGGTTAAAAACAGCACAGTCATGTTAATTGCACAAGCAGAGTGAGGCTGTATGTTTGATTTATGAGCCAAACTATTGTTAATGCTGCTGCAAAGTTCAGTTGTTGGCAGTAATGTATTTAAACAGAATCGTGGCTATGAAGACAGACTGTTTTGCTTTTCCAATTACAATTCAATGTATTGGAGTGAGAAAAGTAGATTAGAGTGAGAAAGACTTAAGCTACTTTAAAAGTCAGTCAAGTGTCTCACCAAGACCAGGAATGCAGCTTTTGGCTAAAAGCACTTCTTTATAAAGTAAGCCATGTACTCATTGTTCTGAGTCCGTTCCTACAGGTACACCCTGAGTATATGATCCAACCTGATGGGCGATGTAAGATTGAATCCAGGATTTCATAGAGATATTAAAATAGAGCTTGATTTAAATAATACAGGAAGAATCACGTAAGACACAATAGGCTCACCCAATGTTGCTATTCTTTATATTTGCAGGTGAACATTATCCAAGAGGTTCTGATTGGAGGTTTTTTACTTTGAAGGATGTACACAATCTGTGATAAAAATATATATATACATGTACATTTTGTGCCAATAAGAGTTTAAGTATATTGATGAATATAAGGATAATATCGCCAAACTAATTTATTCATAAAGATAAATGGGACATCAAATTGTCCCATCCCTGATACATTATGAAGTTTCCTTCAGTTGGGGAATACATGCTTCACAACCACATTGGTTTTATTACACCCAAGTATAAACTACTCTGATTTTGTAGGCTTTTGAAAATGAAAAAGAAATGCCTCATGAAGTTTATATATATATCTATATCATCTCATTTTATTTTATTGCCACAGCTAACCAAGGATGTACATTGCGTTCAAACTGAAAATAGATTAACTATAGATGAACAAATGACATTTGATCTCAGCAGTAAATCCCTTTAAGTCATCCAAACATCCAGCCTAATTAACTCTAACAGTGTTTCTTCAGCTGGTCACTCTCCAAAAACACACTGTGTTCATTCTGTTACTGAATGTGCGTCGTACCTGACAGTCGAGTCAGAAGACCCGGTGACGATGACCCTCTCGTCGTACTGCAGACACAACACTGATCCTGTGTGACCTGTCAGTATCTTCAGACACTCCAGAGACTGCTTATCCCAGATCTGTCAGGAGACCAGAGGAGAAGGGAGAAAGATGAGTGAAGCAGAGGAATAGGAGACCAAGAAAGAGGCCAGACAAGTGGTTGTATAAAGGTTGCAGATTTAGGTCGTAACGGCCTGTTCTCACAGCAGTGTTCATGCCCCATTTCCCCACTGTTGAGCTCTGATTGAGTACGTAAGAGCCATTCAGCCTTTTCCTTGGTAAGCGTCAGCCTCCCCCAAACAATACGACAAATGCACCCTTCTCCTCCCTAAATCCTTCCCTCTTCTTCTCCCCTCGTAGGCCAGACAGATAAGTGGAACACACAACGGGTTTGGAGCTGAGCCCTTTTATCCTTTAATTCACTTGTGTTTTTTCTCAGTGTTTGCTGGGTTAGCTCAGCGCCACAGACAATAAGATGCTAAGCCACACTGAGCACTGAGAGAAGATTCAATTCATACACCAGGTAGGAAAACAACCTCACACACAGCATATGTTATCATAGCCAACAGGTTTGGCTCAACTGGGGGGGCTTAAACACATAGGATGTTAAAGTCTAATGTATAAATGTATGCTTAACAACTAGGAGTGAAGTAATATTCCAGTCTGGACAGCTACCAATCAGTCTCTGATAAAAGTACAACAAAAATATCAGTTCCAATTAAAGTAGTCTTAACTTGAACAGAAACAAGCTTTGCATTTACTGCTTAAAGTTTTAACTGATGTATTTCGACTCTTTTTCCAACCTTGATCAAAGAGGGGGTTGCAGCTACTGTGTCCTTCATCAGCCCTCGGGTGGGGCAGTACATTTATTATGTAAATCATTTTCAGATATCCCCTCTGAGGGAAATGTGGGACAATGCAGTGTAAAGGTTAAAGAAGCAACAACTAGCCTCACTCTGAAATGAATTGGTCCTGATGAATTTATATAGAATCATCAATCTTTGCTCACCACGCCTTAGTGTTTGTAACCTCAGATCTGCATATACTTTGTTTTATTTTTGGTATCAACCATGAGAAGTGGACTTTATTTGATCATTTCAGTAAAAAAGTAGCGTTCATATTTCTCCTTTTGATTAATACAGTGCTGAAGGTTCAAATCAAAGCACTTTAGCAAGTTAATGCATACGTTTTACCGTACTAAATAAGCACCATAACTTTCATGAAACACATTTCTCTGTCACGATCGGCTGTTTCCGTGAACAGCCGATCGTGACATTTGGGTTCACTCCACCTTGACCGCTACCCAGGACTATGAGATATTACTTTCCTCATTTAATTCTTTCGTCTTTGCTACACCACCTGGCCACAAAAGCGTTCTGATCTAAAACTCTCTCAGCTCTCTGTATAGTGGATAAGTTAATTTACAAATTGATAAAAGGTTGTTTGTTTCATTATGTGAGATACTCTTAATGTCTGAGCGCAAAGCATACATCAGGCAAGGGATGCATGACATGATTTAAAATCCAACCTCAACAATAATCAGAAATTAACCGCATTTCAGTGTTTACTGAGCTGTGTGGGGTTTTCTTAAACGTTTTAAAACATGTTTGAATGGTGAGATACAAAGTGATAGATTAAGGCATAAATAGTTTATAATGAACACATTTGTATTTATTTTTAAATATTTCATATAATCATACGCATTGGGATTCATGTGGATTAATACGTGTGGACCGGAGGGTGACAAGCAAGTTTCACTTTCCTTCTTTATTTCAATTCCAACCTTTGTAATGAAGAATATGTGTCACACTATTGTCCACGTTCATAAAGCATAAACAAACCCATCAGAGCACGGTGCAAAGTATATGCACTTTCAGAAGTCCGCTTTATAGAAACTGTAGTTTTCCACAGCAGACGCACATTAATAACGTCCGCTGGCACATCATAAATACGTGGGATAGTGTCAGTGCAGTGGGATTCTCAGAGCACCGCAGTCTCCTTTCTTAAGTCCTTTTGAATTCTCCTATCCACTATTCCTTAACCTTGTGACGTTTCACGCGAGGGCCTAGGAATAGTAGATAGAAATAGACGATAGTAGCTGGTTTTTGGACAATTCGACCGTACCCCTGGTTTGTTGACTGTTAGTGCCGTTTCATAAAAACGTACCTTGATGGAATTGTCTCTAAGGCCACTGATGATCTTGTCATCGTCGTACTGGAGGCAGTAAACCCCTTTACTGTTTTCTGAGCGACACTGAATCCTCTGCAAGTTGTGTCTGCCACATCGCCAATTCGCCTCAATAGTCTGAAGAAAAGATGGAGAAACAATGAGAAACACAAACAGAAGAAGAAGCACTTCAGTCATACAGAGTGAGATTATGGTTTATGTAATGTTATTTTACTATAGGGATCAGTAACAACGGAACAATTACCGTAACATATTTTGTTAGCTGTAATCAACATTTTCTACATGTGAGCATTCTGTGTAAAAAAAACAACACTACAGAAAAGTGCCAATACATTTGCCATGTAAATATAAAAGTCAATAGATTAGCGTATTTGCACTTAAAATCTGCTCATGATATTTTGAAATGAGCCTGTAGGAACATGTTTAACAGAGTTTTAAAATACTATAATCCACTGCCCCCTGTCATTTTTAGGAATGAAGGAAATATGATGCAATAATAAAGGCTGGTTTTTTCCACCAAAGTCATTACTGGAGAAAACAGTTGATACTGAAATCCATTTCCTGCATCTTACCTCTATGTCTTGGATGATTTTGGGATAAAGGGAGTGATAGTAGGAGTTGGGTGGGACTTCTGGTGTGCGGTTCTTGAACAGATATTTCTCCCTAGGGGAAGAAAAATATAAAAATGACAGCTGCTTTGTATCCACTGGAGTTTTTCTTTCTTTGAAAAACAGAAACTCAAGACCAACCAAGTATAACTGTACTTCTATCAACTTAAAATGATCTTAAATTAAAAGCCAGGAAAAACCACACTAACAAGTATACTGAAGACGCGTAGTTTATCTCGAACCTCAGACAGCATCCAGCCATTTAACACAAAAGTATGTGGGTGTGTAAATGTGTCTCTATCCTCTCACCACTGGTGTCTCTCAGACAGGCCTTTCCAGAGCGGGTCAGTGCGGACCATGCGTTCAATGAGCTTCTTCCACAGCATACCCTCAGAGATGACCCTCTGCCACTCTTTACACACCAACTCTGCCGAGCAAAGCGAGCGTGCATCCAGGAAAGACAGGATGTTCTCCGCTATGTGATCCAAGCCTTGGGCTAGAGGGAGGAAGGGAAGAGGCTGAGTGTTTGCTGTGAAATTAATAGGATTTCTTTATCTGTGCCTGGGTTTTATGTTTTTTAAGTGATCCTTGTTTGTTAGTATTCCCAATATTAAGAAATGCCATAAAATGTTACTATACAGGTACCAAATCCAGTACCCTTAAAGAGATTTGAAACCAATACACGTTTTTAATGAAATACCTATCATGTTACTGTCAGCATTCCATTTTGTAAAATTTTGAAACTCCAAAAATATATATTTTTACTGCGCTCAACATGTCCTGAATACAGACTACGAGTTAGGATTCATTAGTGGACCACAGGTCAAGCTTTAGTTGATTGTTTCAAACAAAGCCAGAGAAATAGGACATTTTTTGTCAAACTCTGGCAACAAAAAGGATGAAATGCTGCTATCGTTTGACTGGAAACGTTTCGATACTACTTGGTGCTGGGTTATAATGATCGATACTTTAAAGGGTATCAAGCACAGACACGCAGCCTAACTGTAGTCACACTGCGTCAGAGAAGATCAAGCATACACTTGAGTTTTTACTTCCAGTTGTTGCCTTTTCTTATGCCTTTGTACCTGGCAGCGCAGTGATGAAGTCCCTCTGCAGCATGGGTTTGAGGTAGGAGTTGATGTGGCCGTGCTGGTAGTGGCACATACGGGAGATCAGGCGCTCGACAAACTCCACCTGGTCGGCCTCCGACCACTGGTCGAACAGGGCGATGCAGTGTTCCTTCTCCTTCTCGTAGTTCCCCTCTGACGGACGCTTGCGGGACACAACAGGACCATTACTAAGCTGTAAATTTTAGAAAAACTAATTAAAGTTGAGATACTACATTAGAATACAAAAACAATAGCAACTCAATCATTGTCACATCATTTTTCCATCCTTAAAAACAGCTGTTTTCATTGTCGAGGGTCAATGCTATTAAACCAGAAGCCAGCGGTGGTGTGGGTGATTGTGGGAACAGGAATAATTTAAAGGAATGTTAATGTCAACAGCAGGGTGAGGTTTATACTTGAATAGAATCGAACAGGCTACGACAGTAAACGGCGAGTCCAAAGTAAATCACATTTTGAAAGCTGTGTAAGCTTTAACTGCAACATTAACCTTTATAGGAGGGTTCATCTTAGTAGGACATTTAATAAAACTAACGCACTTATTAAGTATGAGATTCTTATGTAGCATGTACAAATTAGAAAATACTGTACATGGGATACAAGATTTTCATTGCCAACATATACGTTGTATATGCTGTGACCAATAAAACCTTGAAACATGGAAATTTAAAAAAGTAGGTCTTTATTTTTACACAAAGCTGCAGTCACAGATCCACATAGTTAAAACACACACCTTGAGAACTGTGGTCTTCTTTGGCGACAAATCGTCCACGAGAGTCTGTGAATCCATCCCTGACGTGTTCTGCAGAGAATAAAATAAAACAGAGAAGGTGTGGGTTATTGTTTTTATTTTGCATGATCTGTGTTAAAGGCGCTGTGAGAGCCGGGGCAGCGGTGTGGACAGCGCTGGACACAAGAGTGCCACAAACACAGCCAAGAAGGGAGACCATCATGACTTCTGAGGCGAGCACAAACACCCGTGCATACACACACACATATGAGTGAGAAAAAAAAAACCAAGCACTGCAACAAAAGGAATCTATTCGCTTGCTTGTCTATGATGTTGGCTAAGTAGTCTGGACAGGAAATGAAATAAACTGCAGCATCTTGGGTATGTCACTGGCAGCAGCACAGGCAATACTGTAATAAAATCTGATAGTGGACTTACAGCATACAGACAGGACAGAAAAAGAAAAACCGGATCCTACCCATATCTAGCAAGTCCCTTAGTGCACTGCAAAGATGCTGCACAGCCTCCTGTCATTTCAATAGCAACATGTCTATGGCACAAACCACTTATTAACAGTATGAGAATGACAGGCTGACCTGTCTCTTGACACTTTTTTAATAGCATGTACACTCCTTTGGACAGTCCAACAGCAATATCATAGTATTTTATTCATCATAACAGAAGAACAAAACCAAGATGGAGACCTATGGGGGCAACACGTTTAGTGGATTTAGTTAGGACTAGTGATACGCTCGAGATTTGATGTCAGGAGACCACCTTAAACCAACATGTTTGCACACTGTAAAAGTAACTTTTTTACAAAAAGCCTATTCTTGAACTATGAGGACTTTGAAAACTCTCCTGAAACGAACCAGGTCCAAACAACCAGAGCACAACTACATATAAAGCACCCGAAAAAAGCTTAATGCATCCATTGTTACCAGATTGAGTCACAAATTAATACAGGGACATAGGAAAAACAAAAGTTTTACCTGGGAGAGAGTTGATGCTATCACATATATGCATAGGTGATGACTGAGCCAAGGTCAGTCTTTGAAAACAGCATTGTTGGCAAAAAGCTAGATTAAAGATCTCTTTGTATTTATCTGTTACTGCTTCTCTAGAGGCCGAAAAGCTGCTACAAGCAGGCTTTCTTTAAAGGAATTATGCTAAAAATTATACTTATTAGAAATCCTTTTTAAGGAAAAACCCTGAGCGCTTCAAGATCTTTTAAATGTTTTTCTAAATGTAATTATCCATCTAATGTTGACAGTGTGGAGAGCAAAATCAACAAAGAACATTAGTTGTTTGCACTAACCAACACACAAACAAACAAACAACCAAACAGTCAGGTACCAAGACCCAAGCAGACAGGACCAGAAGCCAGAATGGGCTTGCTGATGTTTATGATCATGCAGAGCAGAAGAAGAGAAGGAAGGAGAAATAAAACAGACAGACCAGGTTAGGCCAGGCAGGCAAGCAAGCATGTAGCCTCTCAGAGCTTGAAGTGAGACCCCCCCCACCTCAGCCCTCACACCTCCAGGTAGAAGGCAAGCAAATGTTACTCCTTAGTGCGGGTTTTTTCTCTGGTACCCCCTGCATCCTCCCTCCACTCACACAAAATGACTTAGCAAATAGTCTACCATTTACACTCAATGTAAAAGCATTCCCTTTTCATTACACAAAACTGTCGACTTTTGACATCTGATTTAGACGCAATAACTATGATTTGACATGATTAAAAGCAAGTTAATTACAGTTTATAAAGCTACAATTCTGTGTGAAGCAGAGAGAGAGTCTGAGGAAGCACCAGAGAAGAACCTGAGAGCAGTGTGCTTTCAACAGGGAGGAAAGGACAACGTAGGGTGAGGAGGTAGGAGGGTGAGCGGGTGCTGTCTGCACCAGGGTGGTATGAGGAATCATGTGGAGTGGGCTCAGAAGTGAAGGATGAGGAGATGGCAAGGGAGGAAAGGGAAGGGAGAGGAGGAGGAGGAGCAGCAGAATTAAGAGGAGAGAACCTGGTTGTGAGCCCGGGTGGAGGGGATGCTCTGCAGGCACCTGAGTGCACACAAACTCTCAGCCACCGAGGAGCAGCCCAGCCAGAGAGAGCGAGGCACAGAGCACTGTGTGAAAGAGAGAGAGGAAGGGAAGAGGAGAACCAAGTGGACAGGGTGAGGGAGGCAGAGAAAGGGAAGAGCAAGAGACCAGAGATGGGAAGTAAAGGAAAAGGGGGGTTGGTGGGTATTGATGAGGGAAGTTGGGAGGAGGAAACCAAATGGGATGAGTGAATGGATGGATCAATGAATGAAGGGATGGAAGTGGTGAGGAAAAGTTCAAATATAAATATAATGGGATAATAAATAAATAAGGTTTGGTTTGAAATTGAGAGGAGAAGGGTGTATAACCATCAAAGGTGAGGAGAGGAGAAGAGGGGAGTAGGTGGGGGATAGTGAGGGGAAAAACCAGTATTAGAGCTACACACACACATTGACAGTGAGCGCAGGAACACACACTCCATCACACACAAGATACAGACTGATAAACATACACACAGAAGCATTATTAGACATGAACTGGGTGGGGATAGGTAGAAGAGGGGGGGGGGGGTGGATTGTCAATTTTTGTCTCTTGTTTTGACAGAAACCCCACCCACTGTTCTGCCATCCCAACTCATGAGTGGTTAGTGATTATCACTGGGACAAAAATTAAATTAAAACAAATAAATACAGAGACAGGACTGGACACTTGAAAATAGTTTGTAGGCCTGTGAGATTACTAACCACAAACCACCTGCACAATCTATATTTATTTCATTTTAATATTTGTCTCCATTTATTACGTTTCAATCTTCAGCACTAGGAAATATAAATGATGTGTAACTTTGAAGTCCTTTGAATATTGTAGTATGTGCTATTGTCGTCAGATAAATGTAGAGAATTTTCATTTCTATTAAGTTATTCACCGTTTATAAAACACCTTTAGCAGTTTTGGATAGGACCTTTCAGCAAAAAAATAGGCACAACCTGCTCACTCATGCGCTACCGGCTGTCACCGGAGACGTCTGGTCCCTATAATCGATAAATACATCTAAGATATTAATGTAACTTTCAGGGCCTATCGCGCTATGTCAAAAGCAATACAATTGATGCGTTTGTTGGGGAAGCTGAGGTGTGTGCGATATTTCAGATACAGAGTACTTCAACTTGCCACACGAAAGTAAACAGTTCCATGTGTAAATTAATTGACAAAACACAGTGGTGCCTAATGTTAATTTGCATTTTCATTGAGACCACTCTGACCCCTGTAATCTTAATGTTAGCTATTAATGCGCTAACGTTAGCCTAGCTGGTTAGCTTATCAATATAGCTAATCATTTCACAGGAAAGAGACCTTGTTGACCCAAATATGACCATATATAGAACATAAGCTACATTATATCGACAGTTTGTGCTTTGGTTTACCAATAGAGCTTTTAATACCCAGGTCAATTGTCTGTTTTGGTATGGTAATCGCTGTCAACTACATTTAGCATTTTTAGCATGTTAGCTATAAAGCTAATTGCTACCTCGCTAATCGTGGTAAACGCTATGTGAATGAAAAAGTACTACACTTCCTTCTACGCACTTTGAAAATATAAACAGAGAAGCAAAACACCGTTACGATGTTTAACAACATCCAGTTGTATTATGACACGTACTTGACTTATCCACGCATCGATTATCATGAAAACACTTAACATAAAGTACATAATATAACATACCCGTAGATTTGCGTGGTTGATCGCCCTGTAGCCTGTGTTAGCTGTGAGGCTAGGTATCAGACAGGGCCCGGTTAAAGTGGCGCAGCGTCACCGCAGTGAGCGCTACCCCGAGGATCCTGTCTTCGGCCGACGACCAGACGTCTACCATTTAATTCCCACACTGTGTAACAGTGTTATCTCAAACAAGAAATGTTTAAAAACAACGACATGCCGAAGTCAAGTTCTCGGCTATTAATCAATCCAGTATGCGGAGCAATCCTAGCGAAATGTATCGATAATTTCAGGCCCTCCCTCTGTTTTCTGGTCCCCCCCCCCTCCTTTCTCCTCCACCTCTCAAGCCGCTTCAGCTTGTTCCTGCCGTCGAGTCGAGCCTCGGCGCTTACCCCCGAAATAAGAGCAATACTGAATACTTCGGATGTCCAGGATGCCATAAGGAAGCGATTCTTACCATAAGCTCCAGCGTTTTGTCCTCCATCTCCGGCTCCATGTTGACGATCCCCCCCGAAACTCGCTCTGAAAATGGAAACCCAGCCCTGCGTCGGCGGCCCGCAAATGCAGAGACGTCATTCACTTCGCTCAACCACACAGCTTTGGTAGGGCTGTGTCAAAAGGGTGGGTGGGGGGATGGTAACGCCCATGCGATGAAAAAACGCGCTGATTGGACAGGTTTTGTCAAAAGGGGCGTGAATTCATAGGTTTGCTTTTTATTGATTGGCTTACCGTGCTACCAAGGCTTCCCCGGTGACTCCCCCAAACAAAAGGGCAAATGGATGAAGATGCTGTTGCTATCCTAAAGTGGAATACACTAAGGCAAAGTCAATCATCCGCATAGCTTTGCTATGAGCTTCTGCAGGATGTCGGCGATTGTAATGTCATGTGTGATTAAAGGACATTTTCATTTTAATCCTGCCCCAAAAAACAGTAACCAACATTGTGATTTCAAGTTTTGCTTTTTCTTCACAGATTTGAAAAAATTAAGGCCAAATACAATTCAGTGAAGATGTTTAGGTTGTTTCATAACAGCTCCACCCAACTGCATATTTGAGTAGCTCCACACAGGATGACACATGCTTAAAAAAAAAATGTAAGTGAATACACGAAGGATGAAAGTTACACCAGGGACCTCTTGCATAAACGCATGTCACAGAGTTCACATCACAACTTTGAGTAAACATGAAACTGCATGAGCATAAATGAAGATGTCCTGTTTTAGGCTTTAACCAAGAACTCTGAATGAGGCATATTTCCTGATCTTTTACCTTAGTTCACCTTTACACATGAATCCCATAGGCATTACATAAGGATGGTGGCTGCTCAGTCAATTGGGTGTTAATGTTAAAATTACTCATCTCATAATCTGAAAACTGAATCGTCATCTTCACAGGACATTTTGCACGTCTATAATGTGCAGGAAGTTTAGTTTCCTTCCTAAACAGAGTGCCTATTCTGAAAATTCATCCAAGCAAGAGCCTTAGTGCCATTGGCCTTCCTTACAATTGTCCTTTGATTCAATGCAAATCTTTCTGTTACAGTGAGTGGATGACTGTTCTGGTGAGTTTCTCATGGCCATTGTTTGACATTTCTTTAGGAAGCTCCATCACCTTCTCTTCTCCACAAAGCATTAGGAAAAAAACTCACCTTTATCTTTAGGTTGTCTGCTAATAGAAGCAAGCATTCACCAAATCTGATTGTCTTAATCACTAACATATTCAAATATTGACAGGTATGAATCCACTAATTCAGATTTTAAACAGATTTCTGATTACACAAAGCAACTTATTTAAAAATGAAACCACACAGGAAGTATTTTAAAATTCGGAATAGGATTTTTAAAAACAAATTTAAAAGTTAATCTCAAATGGCTACTTCATCTTTTGTCATAGGGGAGACTAATGGTTTCCATTAGATTGACTTTGAATTGAAGAAAGCAAAGTTATCAGGCCTTTGTTTTCGTCAATTTAAGATGAATTCAATTCAAAAATGAAAAGGGGGATCCTGATGAACCAATTCAACAACAGAATCACCTAAAAGCAGTCATGCGTACTTATCACTCACAGGAGAATAACAATGTACTCATTTAAGTCAGGAAAGAGGAGGTCCACTCTGCCAGGAAGTGGACAGACGCAGCACATGATTGAGACCAGAGCAGATGAGGAGGTAGCAATGGTTTTCAGCAGTTCAAATTTAATACTTTGTCCCCCTTTCTCTACAGAAACCCAGGTAAAAAAAATCCCCCACTCTCATAAAATACAACAGCAGCAGATACCAGTAAAAAAATGAAATGCAAAAAAAAAAAAAAACGAGAGAAAGCATAGAAGGGATAAGAGAGAGAGAGAACGAGAGAGGGTAGAGGCATGATGAGGCAAGAAAGGAAAATATATTTTCTATATGCGAGGAGTGAGTCCAAAGTTCTTCTTCAGACCGGGTCTGGGAGAGCGAGGAATCTGGGAACTTGCTGTTGTGTTCGTTCAAAATGGAGGGTAGGAGGAAAAAAAAGAGAACAAAATGAGTCGAGTCCAATCCAACTAGGGGAAGGAACCAGCACTCTAAGGCAGGGATTTATTCAGGAAGGGTTTTCTCCCTCTCTGGATGAAAGAAAATCTCACTCCTCTTCAGCCTGTGTTATGCATTTTGTCATGTGTACAGATGAAATGTATGCGCAAGTTTGTGTATGCAACAGGTAAATTGGAAGGTGTGTCTGTCATACATATGGTCAACACAGTTGCACCTCTCACTTGCTGCAAGAGAGGTGGCATTTTTCTTTCCTCATTTCTTCATTCATTCCTTTGCTTTTCTTTTTTTCTCCCAATATCAGTCCCCGACTACCTAGTAGTCATCCAAATCAAAGAACTCATCGTCCTCTCCTTGGTACTCCATGCCCTGGAAATCAACCCTGTACCGCAAGATACCTGAGGAACACAGGGAAGACGGATTAGTGTTGGGGTAATAAGATGACTTGTCACCTTATGTCATGTTTGGTTAGATTGTGAGAACATTAAAAGAAGAATTTGTATAAAGTATAAAATAATCCCTCTTAGCTGTGGGAGTTATTGTATCTATAAAGCACAAATTAATGAAGTCCTTTATTATTATTTATCAAATAAAAAAAAACATAAAATGTTCTTTCCAGTTAATGAAGAAAACAGGAAACTAATATTTGTAATTTCAAACAAAAACAGGTAGGGTAAGGACACGGAAACTAATTATTACACACCAAGCACTTTTGATTTGCATTCATTATGTCTAAATTCTTTACTTTTCCATCCACCATACGTCTCCTCAAAAATACCAATCAAATGGCAGTAGAAAGTGAGGGCGTAAATCGAAGAAAATCAAACTGTCCAAGCTGCTGTATCAAAATCTACAGCAAGTGGTCAAACCAGTTCAAGTGAATGCTGCAGCCATGGTTATTTGTAAAGTCATTTGCAAAAAGAGCTTTCAATATCAACTATTTGAAGCCAAATGTGTTATAATCTTCTATGTTTAGATTCTTTAGTTCATGGATATAAGCCAATGATTATTATTAGGCTGTGACATACTTGCAATACTTAGCTCTGGCTATCAATGTCTTAATTGTAGCTGTACTCAACATAAAATAAATTTAGGTGGAACAGCTTTCCTGAAAAGATTTGTGTTTCTTTTATTTGGACATTATTTCACATAGTAGAGAGAAAACCTCATGGAAACCTAAGGATACACTGAGTGTTGAACTTCTTGCAGTCTAAGTACATTTACTCACAGAAAAAAAATGTAGCGTACACTTCCACGCTCATAAACCCAATCATTAAACATCAGTGTGCTCACCCCCAATGCCTCCAAAGCCCTTGACAAACTGGGACCCTTCCTGGCTCTTGTCTGTGACTATCTCCAGCGTGGCTCCAAATTTCTTGTAGTTGTTAGCAAACCACTCCAGCAGTGGCATGCTCTCAATCAGCTCATGTTCTTGCCCCGTCTAGAAACACAACCAGTCAAGAACAAATGGCATGATGGGCAATGGGTCTAACTTAGATCACTATGATTTGTCTTTTTGGTTTTTGTGCTCACCTCCTTGTCTGTGAAGTGAGACTTGTCTTTTTCCTGCTCTGGCGTCAAGTACAAAGTCTTCTCATCTGAAAACCAAAGGACAGACGTGAAGATTTAAGCATCATGGCAGAATATTTCAGGCCTCGTTTCCCAAAGAAAACGGTTGATGGTATATTTGGGGCTTGTGTACCGTTCTCTAATCCATTGCTCTCTGCCCCATGTACACGTAGAATGTAACGCATGGTGTCTAAGTTCTCGTAGACTATGAGGATCTCTACAGCTCCCATCTCCAGGGCTTTGAGTGTGTCCTCCACACCAAAACAGTACTTCCCCGTGTCCTGACTGATTTCGTCAAAGTACCGCCCTGTAGAGAAGATTAACCATTTAACAAAACCTCACCACAACAAAAGCATACTTTTTCTTTAGCGGGCACTGGAGTTGCCTAATAACAGTTTTTCCAATAGGAAGACTCACCTATGAGCTTCTTCTCCTGGATGAACTTTACATTAGAGAGAACCTCCGCTGAGAGCTCAATAGCCTGGTTAAAACCATTCTCTCCTCCATAGGAGATGTCCACCAGCTTCAAAACCTTGGCCTGTAACCTCTGTTGAATACACACACACACAATGTTAAATACACAATAGAGATACCCACACACAGGCATACAGGGATGTTATTAGAACCCACCTCATGAATAATGTTTATATCTATCCAGCACCTTTAGAACCAAATCACAAAAATTGGAGATATGGCTAAATAAAGGCCTTTTTACTGAAATACGCACCAGTCTAAAGATGCTATTGCTCGATGGTTAGAGCACCAAAAATAACTGCAGTACTAAGCTCACATTCAACTTATTGGTAATGGCAATAGTCATCATCTTAACAGAAATCTTCTTCAATAGGCTGTCTTTCCCAATAGAAATATTATTGCTACAAATGGATATAAGAGTTACTAATATTGAGCTGTATTGTGGTGCGAGTCAACCCACAATCAAGAGCAAAAAAAGAGAAGATTGCAAAAAAGAGCGCTGCATAAATGATTGTTTAATAGACTTAAATAACCACCATCGAATTCTGGATAGCAGTTTAATCCTAACGCTATAACATAATTAATACTTAAACGTAACTTACTGGGTCAAACATGTCCGACTGGCTGAGCTCAGTCTTGAAGTCAGCAGATCCAGCCAAGACCATTCCTGCCACATTTACTTTGTCGTTGGAAACAAAGAGCTGGACAGCCGTCTCAGCCACCTTTCTCACGTAGTTGTGTCTCTTCTCCATTCTCAGACGAGCAAAACGCAGAGCAGACTGTCCTCCTCTGCCTGGGATAGATAAAGAATAAGAGAAAAAAAAAACGTGAATTGTTTTAATTATGGGCAACACTAAAAGACAAACTTATACAGAGTATGGTTTGAATAATTATCTAATTATTCCTGTGTGTATTATGGTTCAGTACCGTGCTTCTTGGGCAGGTCCACAGTGAACTTGTGCAGCACCTCCCTGGTGTTGCCCTGCAGTGTGCCAAACAGCGCCCCACTACCATCGATCACAATAAAGCCAAATTTACTGTCATCAGAGAGCAGGGCTGTTAATGCCTGCGTAGAGGGAGAGGAATGGATGATGAGTATGTGACAAAAACAAAAAGCGCCATAGAGGTACAGACGGTAAGTTTGTACATGAAAAATATCATATGCAGACACAGAAACCAAGTGAAAGCTCTCACCTCGGTGTGGAACTTGTTGTCGCAGAGGTACAGGGAGGTGTTGATTGGCTTAAAAGGCTCAAAGTCGATATTGACTTTCTTCTCCTTGCCTTCCTCTGTCACAATGGTGCCACAGTATACAACTAAACCATTGGGTGGCACTGAAAAAAGAGAAAGGGCAGATAATAGTTTAGACAAACAGGTTTTTGTACAGATAAATAAACAACATGCAGTTTCTGGAAGAGAGGGGCCAGCAAAATGATCTATCTTTCTCAAATATATTGCTGCATGTTTAGCCTCAAGTTAGGTAAGCTACAACACAGTGACAAAATGTCAGAAAATGTTGTCGCTGAATCACTTTTCTATCATGATGTTTAGTAAACGGACAGGTAATACACTTCCTTCTGTCATGCCTACTTTAACTGGAATGCTATTAACACCACATTTGATATAGCATTATATATTTGGGAACGTGTTTATGGTCCATTGAGACAAAGATGATGAACACTTAAATGTATATAATGTGCAGTTCAATCTAGATCAACTGTAACTGGTCTTTACTGGAAACGCAAGTGTACTTTTCTGTAAAGACATTCTTTTCTGCTGCCCCTGAACAATATCACAGATGGAAGACAGCAGGGTTTTGTTTGGGTTTTTGTTGTAACACATACCCTTGTTGTAGAGTTTTAGTCTTTGCTGTACAGAGGTGATGGCCCCAAGTACAGAGAGCCTGTTGACTCGACTCTTAATGTTGGAAGCAGTGCCAAACTCATCTGCCAACATCTTGGCCACTCTGGATATCTGGTCCTTGGGGGGGATGATCAGTGAGATCATACTGGTCCCATTACTAGAAAGAGAGGGATATGATTTAATGTTAGTGCTCACATAAATGCTTCAACGTACATACATACATACATACAACATGCTACGAGATGCAGTGTCTAACAGCTTCCACTGGCGCTTTACCACTTCAAGTCTAGCAGAATGAACACCACAACAAAGGATTATTCTATCTGGGAGTTATTTACTATAACAACTGTATACGGCAACTTTGATGATTTGGAACTGCAAATTACTTAGACATGTTCATTGTATGAACTTTAAGAAAACACCACCTTGCCCTCATCTCATTTTGTAAACACAACAGTTTTACTGGCAAAGTATCACCTTGACAAGTTCTAAAAGGTTAAGGGACAAACTGGATGGGCTTTCAGTTAAACAGTATACAATATCTGCCCTTGAAGCAGAGGACTGTTTCAGTTCCACTGCTACTCTCTCTCCATTCACTGCCAGGCAAAAGACAAAGCATACCAGTACAGGCTGACACTGCACACAGAACAGGTAGCAGCAGCTGGATGAATATAGGGCAAACGGTCAACTGTGTGTAACATGGCAGGAGGTGGCGCACAGGACAGCAGATTCTGCGCAACACTAGACGGCAAGCTGTCGCAGACCAAGATGCAAGCAAGTGTAGAAACACCCACATTTCACATGTCGTGTTTGATAATTCAAGAAGGCCACAATGTCCCTCCTGGCAAGCAGCTGATACGGATATTTTTTTGTAAAGCTTTAGATGAGTTTGATGCTTATCAGCCCGCCTGGCATGAGGTGAATAACTTTTGCTGAAATAACGAAGCTCTGTCATATAATTCTCAGGAAAAAAGACCAGATAAGCGTCATCTGAAATCTGCTAGAGCGTGTGGAAGTCACAGTAAGCTAGCCGGCTTTCCTCTCTCGTCAACGTGCTCTCTTGATAAAGACACCCATGGCGGCCTCTTTCCAGAGATGACGTCTATTAACCGGTCTATTTAGCAACACAGCTAACATTACCGTAGCTGACTTTACATGCTTTGTCAACTGGAGGAATCATTCTCCGTAATGACAAGAACACATCCAAAGAGACATTGTTCCATATTAACACAACGTTTAGGACCTCCAGATGGGTTACATGCGACAGCAGTTAGCGTTTAGCAATCAGCAAGCTATAACCAATAGCTATGATAAGCTAAGTTAGCCATGCTAAGCTAACCACTCCCAAATTCTGTCCCGCTTATCCGATCTCCAGCTGTTGTAGCGGTCAACATTCACACCATCACTTTGTACTGTTGACCATTTCCTCTCACAGTTCAAATCAGTCCCTTACCCACGAGCAGCTTCCAAACTCTTGATCAGCTTCTTGATTTTCCATATCTCCACGTTCCTGTCCGCCGCGCTGGGGTCGTCCGCCATCTTTCTGCTGTATTCGGTTCAGCACCTGAAAAGACGTGAAAAGGGAGAACAAAACATATTCAGTGAACCGTAAATAAAAGCTATTGGACGATAGTTACAGTCAAATTATGCTGGAAAAATCGGTGTCCTAACCAGCTGGACTAGGTACCTCTCCAACCTAGCGGCGCGGTGTCCGTTAGGCACCTGACCAGTAGCCGGGCTGCCCGAGAGGGAGAGCCTGAACCCGGCCTGCCTCTCTCAGTACAGAGCGCGGAGAACAACAGGCCTACTCCTGCCAGGCCCTAAAGTCCACCCTGTTCTTATCTAATACGACCTACTTTACCCTGTTCTCCTGGAAACCAGCTGTCAGCTTTTAAGACACTGCGTATTTATCGGTGTAAATGGAGCCTTTACGGTACCTGCCTCGGACAACGCCGCTCCGCTCCGCTATCTGTCCGCTGGGCTACGTCGAGTCGGTGGTCCGAGGAGTGACGTTGCCTTCCAACCGGTCTCTCTCCTCCACACGCTGCGCGTGGTGCTAACGACGGGACTCACATGTGGGAGGTGGTTTGAAATGTGGCTTTCACTTCCTGGAAACCACCTAGAAACCAATAAGAACGCTTGGCTCGTATGTCAATCATACAAATCTAAGCAACGATTGGACAGACGCTAAAATCATCATCGAATGTGGGGGGGCCTTTAGAACTTAGCATCATGGGACTTGTAGTTAGTGTGTTGGTGTAAGGGTGACATCTGCTGACCACTTTAAAAACATCCTTACCAGATAAATCAAGCTATTTCCTTTTTCTTTCTTCCTTTTCAAACTTTCTACGAGAAAATACATGTCATGTTTATGTATTGTAAATTAAACTGTTGAATCTCGAATCTTTGAATGTCCTGGTTTTACAACTGTTAAAAAATACAAAAGCAAGCACTGTATAACATACGATATTTTGTCTTAGTTGCTGGGATCCTTAAAGGAAAGGTTCAATACCACCTTGCTTCACAGTCTAGCGAAAACCTTTTGTTTCAATAAACATCTAAACTCGCACTGGGCTCCAACACTGTCCAACTGGATATATTTGGTTTTCAAAAAACAATAATAGGTAAACTTAGGGCAGGGGGGTGAACTGCAGTGACTCAATCTTCTGACATATTCATAGATGTTGCCCAGTGTGTAAGTCCCAATGGCTTGTGTTTTTCTCAGAACTGAACTCTTCTACCCTCCAGCCTCTCTAAGCTGGAAAACTACATGGTGATGCAACAGGTTTCTATTCTGTTTGGTGTCATCATTTGGAGTTTTCGCTTGTGTATCCAAGTCAACAGGGTCGGTCATCCTTTTATCCAGGGTGTAACGAGACTGTGGCCGAGACTGTGCTCTTTTAAACCAGAGAAAGGTCAGCTGTCCAATTAGTTTGACTGGTGGTATTGAAAACTTGCTTCAAGCCAGCCCCCCCAATAATCCAATTACCACAATAGAACTGGACATTACACACCCACTCAATCAGTACCATGCCCCACTGCCGTCCTGGCATAGGTACAGAACATTGAAATGTAAAAGGGTTTGCTTTAGAAAAAGCTCGATTCATTTCTGCCTTAAATAACAGGCCTTGCTGAGTGTAATATCTGTTGTTGTCTGTGTTATTGTTGTTGTTCACATATTGTATGCCTTTTGTGTACATGTACAGTGCTGTCAAAATGAATTTCCCCTTGGGGAAAATACATGTAATCTAATCTACCTTCTGTTGTTGAGGTTGATGATACAGAAGCAAATTATAGGGTGACATATGTGAGCCAAAGATTGCAGTGTGAGTAAGTACAGATTGGTGAGTTTTAGGTGGCTCTGCAACAACGCACTTTATGGTTGAGCTTAATGGTGGGTCATATCTAGTTTAATATATTAGTTTGTCTTACTTTCTCTTGTGTTTTTGTTGTCTTCATTGACATTGACACTTTTTACAGGGGAAAAACCATAGCAATGGCTGTGGTGGCAAAGTTTGTAGGGTTTCTTGGGAACCAGAAGGTCACCGGTTCAAATCCCCGAAAGACCAAGTGCTACCGAGGTATCACTGAGCAAGGCACCATTCCCTACACTGCTCCCTGGGTGCTGTTCATATGGCAGCCCACTGCTCCTAACACTAGGATGGGTCAAATGCAGAATGTACATTTCCCCTGTGTGGGACGAATAAGGGTTCCTTTCTTCTTTATTTCTAAAACAAAATGTCACTGGTACACACTTTGAATTAAACACATTTAAGCGTAAAGGTTATTGTTAATACTACATCTATGGTCTTTATTTTGTGTGTTGTGGTTGTAGTCCTATCAATTTTTTGACACATAATTTTAGGAAAAAAAACAGGCAACAAATGTGATATTTTTTTCCTGTTCGACTATTAGCCTTACAGGACTTTAAGTTAAGCAAGCACTCTTAACTTTTGTATTTTCATTAATATATTGTGTTTGAAGTCTTATGTATCCCTTTTCCTGATATTTTTCCATATTAAATTTTTTCACAATTGCTAAACGTAAGAATCCAAAATGGCAGAAACAATGAGGGACAAGACCTGACGTATTTCCCTTTTCAATTGGAGATCAAAAGAGATGCAACCTTTTCTTCTTTTAAATGGAGCAATGCAAGTTTACTATGACCTACTATGAATGTACACCACTAGAGGACAGCATTGCTTAAAGGGAAAAAAATATCATCGGTCTCTGACTTGTTTACATTAGTCGATGAAGGAGCATCATATCCCTGTGGGTTTTTTTCTTCTTCATTGCTCAACGGGACACTCATAAGTCAGGTCTTGTTGTGTATGTTGTCTTAATTGTGGCTTGCTGTTTGTTAGAGTTTACTTAGGTTGCCATATGCTGGATATTAGTCAGTGTCTTTAGCGAATTGTGATGTTTTCTATCAGAACCAACATCTGTTTGTTCATGAAGCATCAAGCCCAAGGATTATCTCAGTGGTATTACCCATCATGGTGAACTGTTGGAGTGGGAGGCGGTGGGTGGAGCTCCTGTCTGGATTTGTCAATCACAAAACAGCTACATCATTGAGAAAAGTGATATAGCAGTTTGTGTAACTGACTGCCTCCCAGATTGCCCAGTGCCGGTATCAGCGCCAATTCATCACCATCTGTCGACCATCAGAGCTGTAATGATCTGTCGTTTGGAAATGGATGGGGCTCGCTGTGCTGTGGATGCGGGCTCTGCTGGTCAGGGCTGATATTCCTCATTTCCCCTTGCCATCACCCATGAGCACTGAGATGAGGAGGGAAGGTTGACATGTTTTTGAATCCTCAGCATTGTAGCTAATTAAGACACAGTATTTCTTATTACAGGGGTAAGGAATGCAGTCAGAAATATGAATTATATCAGGGGTTTCAAAGCCCAGCTCTTTTTGCCTGATAGTCCACATTTAAAATCCTTTGAGAGCATTTCAACTATAAATTTCAAACATATTTGGGGATTTTCAAATAAAAAATATAGGAGATCAATCAGAAAATTATGTGTGTGTGTGTGTGTGTGTGTGTGTGTGTGTGTGTGTGTGTGTGTGTGTGTGTGTGTGTGTGTGTGTGTGTGTGTGTGTGTGTGTGTGTGTGTGTGTGTGTGTGTGTGTGTGTGTGTGTGTGTGTGTGTGTGTGTGTGTGTGTGTGTGTGTTGTACATAGGTGGAAGAGTGCAACAGTTATGGTGAGTGTGACCCAAAACAGATGCCAGAAGGTTCAGAGGGCTGTATTTCCCCATCTGTGGCCATCTGCTTAAGAGTAGCTGAGGTGAGAGAGGGATGAGTGAAGCTGGGGCTCTCAGGGGGATTCAAGGACACGGTGCTTGACATCATGAAGAAATGTAAGCAAGGTGAAAAAGTAGAGACAGTGCATCCAATCAAACACTTCCAGAAAGAGGCATTACATTACCAGGGAAGCATAAACAAAACATGCATATCGGAGAGGGCCAACAAATCTGTATTGTTAGTCAAAAATTAATGTTAAAAAGACCTTTAAAAATCAGAGCTCTGTGATACCTGTCACCTGACTCCATGCTGCCACTGGTATGTTACAACTTTGATTCTCCACTTCCATTAAAACTTAATTCGCCCCGCTGTGTGTACAACTTTTTGACGCACAGACAAGGAAACGTTCAAACTCCTCAGAGAGAATTAAGCAGCTCATTCTCTGCTGACTAGCTAATCTGTGACTCAGTATGTGCCTGTTCCCAGGCTCTCTCTCTGTGTCCTCCTCAGTACAAAAGAGGATCATAATCATTAACACTTCAATAGCTTGCTCATGACCAATCTTCTTAGGACGTACTGTATGGGTACGAGAATGTAGCACTGTTGGCGCCTTCCAGCCATCTGCTGTATCACTGTGAGCTTTTGGTTTTGTGACAAGTGCAAAGATTTGGGTTTGCAGCAGCAGGGCGGTTTGGGTGCGACTATGTTTAATGTGTGTGTGCAAATTCCAAAGTTGACATTCTCGTCACATCCCTGGCTCTCTTACTTCTCTCCACAGAGGCAGAAGGAGATTTACGGATCTGCGTCCTAATATTAAGTGGATTAATCAGGAATGGAGAGTCGAGGTTGTCATAAATATAAATGAGGTCTTTTGAGGCATAGGGTGAGACACGCTTCATGTCCACACAGTGTAGGCTATTAGGAGTTTATCAGCTCAGTGGATTAAGACCAATAACCTCAATTTAAAGGCCAAGACACACAGTCAATCTTAATGATGCATTGGAAAGGGGTTAAACCCAAAGGTAATACAGACCAGTAGGGCTGCCTACACCACTCACTGACCCAGGGAATAATCCAATTGTCTTTCACGCCTCAGGAAGTGAGGAGTTCAATGTATTTTGCAGCTTAAATTAGATTCTAAAACAATTTTTTTGCCATTTTTTCCGTAACTGAATTGCATATAACAGCAGAGCCGCTTGAGCTAACAAAGTGCTACCTGTCAGACTTAGCCTGGAGGATATGTGCTGTGTTGCAGTCAACACATGCAGCTGATTAAGCCTGGATGCCACCAATCACTCCCCAGGGAGAGAACAGAACCTCCCATCAATCTCGCATCATTCCCAGGGCCTGATGGGCTCCTCTTTGCAAGAAATGTTGGAAAAAACAGAATGAATGTACACATTTATACATGCAGAAAAAAATAATATTTGAGTATGCCAATTTACGAAGTGCAGCTGTTCTACAACATCTGTTCCATCAACGCACGCCCCAACAAATACACACAGTAGTTTTGCATCTGATGGCTATATTCCTCTGGCTCTTAGAAACATTAACATAGGTGGAACACGAAGATAATTATATAGGTCAAAATTATGCAGAATTATTACAAATTAGTTTGGTGGCGTTTTCAGATGAGTCTATACTGTGGGGCTATGTCTGCTGAGGTCTTGGTTGTCACAAGTTTTCATACCAGTGAGTCCAATACACGCAGTAATCCATGCCATCACTCATGCAGCGCAGCCTTAAACTAGTCTGAAATCATTATATTGGAGCTACCACTATGTCAACTTCAAGATAGGAGAGGAAGAGGAGGAAGAAGGGATGAAACAGTGGAGAGAGTTGGTGGAAAATTGATTTTCTTCGAGCTGCATTAATCAAATTGACTACAGAATGGGCATTATCAGTACAATGGATTTAATACCGCGTATTAAATGATGACAAAGGCGTCTCTGCTGAGGCAAGCTCACTCTGAGGGATGATGATGGGAATGATCAAAATTCGATGCCAGTTTGAGGACATCTCAGAGTGAAATTATTAATAAAAAAAGCTTTAGAATTTAAAACTTTGTTTTTAAAATAGGACTAAAGGACATATTCATTCTGCTTGCATTGAGTAAGACAAAGATAATTTTATAAGAAGAACTGTCGCTACGGACAATGCAATTTAACAGTTCCAATAAAGAGCATGAAACTGATGTGCTGCACAGAGAGTTTACAGCTATTACTATTTTAAACGTGTGTCCCTGGTTGGGCTTTTAGCCTAAGGAAATTACAATTGCATTTAGAAATATATTAAAAGAGTTTGGTTTCTTACTGATATCTTCCTGAGAGTCCTAGATCAGTCTCACTATGGAGCTGAGAGAAAATAAAATGGAATTTTACATCAAACATTGAAGTTGTTGTTATTTGTTATATTTGTCTCTGAAATGAGTAAATCAATATCTTACATTCCAAAAGTGAAATTGCAGGAATGAGTCGGAGAAAGAGGAGTTGTGAGCATGGTAAGCTCCAAAGGAGGCAGAAAAAAGCACCACGGTAAAGAATGGTATGGGTGTAAAATAGGAAGGTAGGCAGTTCATTTATTTTTAATAAGCTTTATGACTGTTAATAAAGTCTTGTAGGGGAGCTTTATAAAGATCGATTGACAGAAGAGGCAAGAGCAACCATGCAGACTGAAAATGAGGTTTCTTTATATTCTAGGTTTACCATCGCTAATAGCTACTATTATAATATTTAAATGCGGCAATACTGTTGCCATTAACTCATTTGTGAAAGGTACCTAAATTATATTCACAATTTGCATGCTAATTTGAATAAACAGACAGTATTTTCCTGCTTTAGATGGGAATACATTTATAAAACATTGTTATAAAAAGCACAAACCATTCAGGTGCAGATGTTGCTCAAGGACACTTGGTCAGAAGAAACAAGGTGTTTGAAACAAGTAAGACCGCAATTAAGGGATGACCAGCTCATCCTGCTTACTCTGTTAGAATCACAGACAGCTAAGACACTTCTTCAAACAATGCTTGCCTCTTTTTGCAAAGCTGAGGTTGCTGTTATTTCCCTCAAGGTCTGTGTAAATACTGCTTTTTCAAATAGGTCACATTTTGTGGCAGTCTGTGAAAACATCAACTCTCGAGAAAAAAACAAGGTCCATACTGTGTGATCACAGCATTGAACTGAAGCCTCAACAGTGTCATCGTGATCATGAAAATCAACTACCAGCAAGATCAACAGCTAAACATGGCCGCTCATGTCCCACTGGGAAAGAGAGAAAAAGTATCTAAATTATTCCTGTTTCTTAGACTTTCTCCATCATCAACAATACAGAAAAAGTACAACCATCTCAGAGCCTGGGAGTTTGACATTGATGCATTAACAATGTCAAACACTAAAAGGAGCCCAGCGGTAAAACGCAGAAGAGAGTGATTGCCTGATGTAGGGACAAAAAACATAAACCAGAAGCTGGCCTTCCTTCAGGAAACATACAATATGTATGGCAGTGGGTACAGTTAGTTAATATTTCTGGCCTTGCTGACTGGGACCAGAGGCAAACAGAAAAGAGAAGACAGAATGTGGGGAGAATCTCAACAAATAAAAGTCAGAGAGAGAAAGTGACACAGACAAAGTATTTGCCTTAAAAGGCTTCAAATGTGTGCTGGGAGGACACATATCCCCAGTTTGTTTAGTGACAGAGTAGAAAGTAAGTGCGGCAAAGCTACCAATCATACCAAGCTTCATCCTCCCTGGCAAGGACTTCATGACTTCAATAGCTCATCTAAGGTGAACCACTGCTTCTGTTTCCTGGCTCCCTCTGTGACTTCATCATCCTGACAGCCAAAATCCAATGACGTGTCCTGCTCCTCCTAATTTGCAAGAAAAAAGAAGAAGATAAACACAGACATAAATAGCTGAAGAACCTCATTTATTCTGCACAAGGGACATTCACTTGTTAAAGAGGCTCAACAGTCAAAAACAGACAGAGTGAATGAGTGATAAATGAAAACAAATACAAAAAGATATTAATACAAACAGTGATATAGCTATAAAATACATATTTTACTATACAGACGTGTCTATGAGGAATAATTGCACAGGAAAGTAAGAGTTTCGGTTAGAGCAGCAACAAAAGAAATACAATCCAAATAAAAGCAACCTGAAACCCTCTCTGGCGACAAAAACTCAACATTCATATTTATCTAAGGTGTGATGCTTTGAATTGCATTATAATGTATATGTATTCCTGCTGTTTTGTATACCTTAGAGTGAGAAAACACCTTTTCTCTATTCTTAAAAGATTGAATTGTGAATCTACATCCTGCAGACTAGCAGCTCATGATTCTGGTTTCGCTTCCCTGGCACCCTCCACAATTTTTAAACCTACTGCTCCCAGCACACTATCATATTAAGCGTACATACATTATGACATTTAGCAGCTTGCAAACCAAACATGGAGTCCGGAATAAGAAGGTGCATGGTACGCAGGCATGTTCTAGTTGGTTTGTTTTGGAGTATTTGGGGTCCCAGTGACTCCTTAGGAGACTTTTAAATACCCAGTGTTCTCTGTGCAAGTTTCTGAAGGACCCCTAAAATGAGTACACCTGTAAGTATCATGTTCACTATGTTTGAGTAAATTTTTTAAAGAGGATCCCTGCAGGCTGTCTGCAGCAGTACACAGGCAGAACAATGACAGTCTCACAGCACTCCTTCTGATCAAAGAGATAACACTGAGAGACTGACACATTCTCTAAAGTGTGGAAGAGTTCCTAGTGCTTTTTTTTATGCATAGGAAAAGGATTGCTAGCATATATCTGTTTTAGTATTTTTGGATTTCAACCATTACAAAAACTATATTATATCATTTGATTAAAAAAAAGTAAAAAATACAACATTAATAATTTGCAGCTGTTAAACACTTATTTTTCGGGGTTGCCTTGTTTTTTGGTGCAATTAAATTCTTTACTGTATTTCTGCACACACCAACACTTTGAACAATTAGAACAAATTTTAAAAAAAATGAAAGGGAGAGATGTTTAGCACATTAAACTGTGAAAAAGACAGAATGAATTCCCCAAACTGAGATAATAAATTACTGACGCATTTTTAAAATGTCATAAGCACTGGATACTGATTCATTTAAATTTGAGCAATACAAAGAATTAACATTAATTTGCAATCAAAAAACAGAAATGAAATTTGCATAGCAGCGTACTAGGCTATTTTTATCTTTCTTTATCATATATTTTTCATCATATTTTACAATGATATCCCAAATAGACGGTCTAGTAATTTTGCCACAATTGTTTGGATACAGAGAGAGTCTGTAAGAAAAAGTTCAAGTTGGAAAATGTAACCTTACACACACACACACACACACACACACACACACACACACACACACACACACACACACACACACACACACACACACACACACACACACACACACACACACACACACACACACACACACACACACACACACACACACACACACACACACACACACAGCATATGTAGTCACGTCGAGTGGTGGACTCTAAACTGTCTGGTTTCAGAGAGGGTAGATGTACATTTCATCTGTAAAAATAAATAAAAATCATATACCATTTCTCTTCCTCTACTTTTCATTTTCATATAGAATCTTCGGTCTTTGCAACACAGAAAACTCACAATCTGTTGTTAACTGTTACCATAGGAACACAATCTGATAATTATACCTGACCTGCATATTTGGTTTGTTTGTGTTAGAGTCTCTTTGATCGGCAGTACTAATTGATAAACAGGGATGACAGCAAGGGAAGATAACACAGGACTCACTTTGGGAAGACAAACGTGACGTGTGAGAGTGTGAGTGTCAGTGTGAGTGTGAGTGTGAGTGTGAGTGTGAGTGTGAGTGTGAGTGTGAGTGTGAGTGTGAGTGTGAGTGTGTGTGTGTGTGTGCCTCATAATAACTGTGAAAACATGAACACAAAACTCTCTCTCTCTCTCTCTCTCTCTCTCTCTCTCTCTCTCTCTCTCTCTCTCTCTAGCATGCACGTACAGTTTAAGTTTTCTTTTTTCCTGAATGCAACAGTTTGATATGTTTGAACAATAACAACCAGCATTATAAAAAAACACGCTTAAAAGCTTAAAAAACCTCAAACATAATTAAATTACAAAACACTTATTTTCTCGAGACTCAAAAACAGAAGTGCATGTCTTGTTCATTTGTTCCCCATCTTCTCTTTTGTCATTTTCCTCCTTTGACAGTCTTTAGTGTTTGGACATAATCTTACTTTGTTTATTTTGACCGTGACTCTCCTCTACCTTCGTCTGATTCTCCTGCTGCTTTGGCTTCTCCCTCTCTCTGTATTTGCCGCTCTGCTCTCTTATCACTTTGAATGAGGCACACGATGGGTCGCAAGGGAGCCCTCTTTTTTAGTTCACTTGGCATGACCCAAATTACTTTGTACAGGAAGGCACTGCTGCCCTGTAAATGGACGAGCAGAAAGTGAAAGCAGAAAACATTTACACACTGGGAGGCATACGTACAACAGAACGAGATACACAAAGACAACACATCCCGTTAACTGCTTAGCCGCACAGCAGGGTCACTACGGCTTAAAGATGTCAGACACACAATCAAAGTTGTTCCACTGGGAAAACATTTGTACATTCAGAGCACAAGGGGCTTAGTGGTTAACAGAGACCTTCAATGAGAGCCCTGTGGGGAGCATTCACCCCGCTGAAGTCATCTTCAGTGAGACAGCAGTGTGTGAATAACGGCTCTGAGGGGATAGACTGCAGCTCATCCTGCACTATATCAGACGACAGAGTATAAAATATGGATACACTAATATGTTAAAGAACTACTTAAAACCATAAGACACAAAAAGGGTTTAGAGGCAGTGACACTATAATGCATCAATAGTTGAATTGCTCAACGGGTGGATAACAGAGACAGATTTTCTTTGGCTTTTACCAGTATTTGATCATTTAATAATTGGGGTGGGGAAAAATCAACGATGCAAAAATGTAGAGTCTTATCTTTTGTCATTTTTCATCGTGTAAAACAAAAAATCCAAAAATCGATTAAAATTTTTTTTTTTCAAAAATGTAAACATTTAAACTCTATAATGTAATACACACTTACTACTATTATTACACTTTGCACCACTACCGACTGAATCAAGAATCAGTTTGAATAGTTTGTGACCCCTTGAATCAAAATCTAATCATATTGTGAGATGTTGAAAGATTCAGCCCTATTAAGTTCATCTGGAGGCCCTGGGATACACAATATAAACACACAGATTCATAAATTGTGAAGTTTATAGTGTCCAGACCATGTCATGTCACAGATTTGTTGACAAACAGCACGTGTGAAAGAGCTTTCATAAAACGGGACAAGAGAGAAATGGTGAGGAGAGTAATTCATCTTTGCAGTGGAGATGTGTAGGTCATCCATCCACTCTTTATGCAGAAGTGTCACCATCAAATATAAGAATGGGGCAGAAGAAAGGAGAGGGGAGGCTGACATGGAGATGGATAGAGCAATAGAGAGAGAGAGGGAGAAAAAAGGGTGAAAGTGAGATTTAAACAACCAGGGGCACAGAGAGAAGTGCTGAGTATCAGATTACAACGGTGCTTATTGATCCTGTTTCCCACAAAATCCTGGATTCAATTCTTGTTATATTACGTGAGTATAAAAAGAAAAGAAAAAATATCTGAAATTGGGGAAAAAAAACCTGTTATTCTCAAATGCTTTCTATCTTTTCATGTGCATGTTGAATTTTCCGAAAATGTTGTTTCTTAATTAATCAATTGAATAAATGCATTCATAAAAAAAGTAGCAAACTTAGGGTGACTGTGCTGCGAGGGAGTGCGGTCGTCTTTCAACCAGAAGGTTGTGAGATCGATCCCAGCCAATGCAATAAACATTTCGATGTATCATTGGGCAACAAACGTAACCCTAAGTTGCTTCCCTCAAGGCTTTCTTTACAGAATTGTTGTGGAAAACATGTGAGCACACACTTTGCTACAGACATGTATAAACATTCTGGCCACCTTAAGCCCAGCATTCACTTTTTTTTAATAGCTGCATTTGAATCTTAGTAGAATAAGATTGACTTAATGAATTAAAGCCAAGATGAGAAGGGAACAAAGTGGAGAGGAATAGAGGAGAAAATAAATTATATTCACTTTATTATTGACTCAGAAGTTAGGGTGTTTGTGTGTGTGAAGGCATCTGTTTGTGTCTCAGGGCTTCACATGTGCCCGGGAGGATCAATCTGAGCTACAAGTCAGATATCAAACCCCATATCATGGCAGGGAATCATCCTCCTGCCTCTTAATTTCTTCTGTCTTCTCTAAATCTCCCTCACGCCCTTACTCCTCCGTCTTTCAGGAGAACGACTTAACTCAAATCAATAGGGAATGAAACAAAAAATAGCAAATGAAACACAACAGCCATATGTTTCTCCCTCACTTTAACACAACTGCATGCAGAAACACACTTATCTATTGGAGGAGGAAACTGGGTTGACTCATATGCATTCACTGAACTGACTGCAACTCAACGCCAATAAAGAATGAATAAACGCATGAAATCAGCTATCGTTAAAACAGAGATGACCTAACCTGATCTATTACTTACAGTATTCCCCAGAAAAAAACATTCACACTAAGAATAACAGCGAAAAAGGTCTTGATTTAGAAGGTTAGACAATCATATTGTACAAAAAAAACCTTTTATATATTAAAAAGGTGTCTTATCGTCAATCTTTGTTAGGGCTTTTTAAACTTCTCTACTCATGTTTTACTTTCAGGAGCCATGGGTCAGTTTTTCTGTGGTGACATGGTTCAGAAAAGCTATACGGTGTCCATATTGTATGTCTGCTTTAGAAGTCCAGATTCACACAAGCATTCATACATACATTAATTCATTCATTCAATCATTCATACGTACAATCAATGTATTCATCTCATAACAAAGAAGCGATGCTTATAAAGATAGGATAATGTTTTTGTCATCTCTACTATCAAGGACACATCCATTATTCATGAATATACATTATTTCTATGCATTTAAACAGCTTTGACACAAGCTGTGTGGCAATTTCCTTACCACATACTGCTTTGTTATCTCAAATAGGTTTTGTTAATAAGACTTTATTCGATTTTAAACTCTAAAATTCAGTCAGACTGTGTTATGATTTTTTGAAGACAGGGTCAGTCTTTAATGAACAGATGTGACAATCAGACAGAGCAGACGAGTGACATTATTCCAATAGTCAATGCAGTACACATTCAATGCAACTAAAGCAAGATGGCCTAACCCTAACCCTTCATTTCAGGTAGGTGACGGACATTGTCTGGATAAAATCCAATTGCACAATCCCTCCAAAAAATAATAATGCAAACTTAGATAGGTAGATTGGATTTGGCCTTCGGGTTGCTGTAATCTCCCTTAAGGAGGGGCAGCTTGGGCGCATTGTTGTTGACAGTTCCTGACCGAGCACAAGCTGACATGAGATTGTTTAGGGACATCTAGAAGCCCTTCTTATCTGGAACGTAGGTTCCCTGACGTACATTCTTTTGCCATGTACGACAGCTTTAGTTAGATTTAGGATCCATATTTGTTTAGTTTCGCTATTGTAGAATGTTGATCATACATTCTGAACTGGTTAAAACCTCTGACTACTGAAGAGATCTTCAGAATTGGTCGGGCAACCTCTCTGTCAACTTGTGGCTGCAGCAAATTTTTTGTCAATTCCACTTCATAATAAACCTTCAGTGTTTGCCAAAGAGGTACTGTATGTCCTTGGACCGTTATAATTTATTTTTTTTGTCGCAGTTAAGTTGACAGGGGCAGAGAAGGATATTGAAAACAGTGAAAAGCCCTGACACAAGACCAAAGAATGCAAAAAAAGGCAATAAAATAAATGATTAACCCCTCGAGAGTGTTCTATGATAGCATAAATACATTTTAAAATGTCATTTTAAATAAAATGTTTATGAGATGTCACACTTGGAGAGGTGGGTTGAGAGTGAGGGAAAAAAGGCTTTTCTTTAAAACTGAAAGTTGTTCTGAGTTGTTCATTTTAAGACCTCAGGGGCGGACATCAGATCCACACACAGGCCTCGACTGGACATTGGAGTATAGCCTACATTTCCCATGAGCAGCAGCTGTTAGTCTGACATTTACTGGGCTTCAAACTGTGAGAAAAACAGCGGGGGAGACTGAGTAACATCAACAACAAGCGGTACTCTGCATAATCAACAAGCTGGTACTCTGTTGTGCAATTCAGTGTTTGAATCATCATGTAACTGAAATTAAATCCTAACAAGGTACATTTTCTAACTCTGCACAGTAGTGGAAATACATGGTGTGCATTACACTGTCCCCGCACACATTTGACATATTAATAAAAAAGTTACATTCTGTATTTTCATCTGTTTACAATTGCACTCATATTTCTGACCACCGGGGGGCAGAAAGAATCCAAAAACAATAATGTACCTTTAAAGCACGACCTATGAAACAGAAGTAAAAGGTTGTTCCGTCACCAAAGTTCCATCTAGAAATCAAATACCTTTACTTATTGGTTTACAGGGTTTGCTTTTGTTACTTTCCATTGAGTGTGTATTTATAGTCCCTGTAAAGTCTTAATATATGATGTGCTGACGTACCTGCAGGTTGATTGCTTGTGAGTTGGGCAGATGGCTGTCTGGACGTCACGGTTGACACAAACCTTGTGAGTAGAACACATCCTCAGACAGGGACTCTTCACAACACCAAGACCTACAGATTATTAAATGAGAAAGCAAACCAAGAGAAATCTAATTTAGAAATCACATACAGGAACCCCGGAAAAACACATAGCCACAACACTATTATTCTAACCACACAAACCATTGATGTGCTGTGACTGCATGGGGTAAGGGACCCATCATCTACAGCTTTCTATCACTCTGTGTGATGTATATGTAAAAACCAGCATGTCTTTGTTGAAAGTTACGTCACTACGACACCAACAAGGACCCAACAAGTGGATATAGTAAAACAAGGTGAACATGTGCCATGTGTTTTCAATGTCCTAACAGCTAGATCTACTTTAACGGAAACAGACAGACAGAGACAAAAGTAAACATGATGGAATAAGAGCGACAACTTCCTTTAAAACATCGACACCATCTTAACTACATCAATCTCTATGGTGATGTTATTGTTGTGGCATCAAGGCGCAGCTGGCAGGCGCTGAAGGTGACAAAGATCGAAGCAGCTCATTGACTCTGAACATTGTGTCATTTCACACTAGGCTAACAGCGCAAACCTACTTGCAGGTGGCAGGAGGTGGAAGAGACTTTCAGAAAGAGACAGTTAAACAGAAAGACTAAAGGGCGACTAAACAGAGGTGTAGCTTTTACTATACACAAAACCTGTGTGAGTGTAACAGCTACAACACCACAGAGGAAAATGTACTGTTAGTTTACAAGAGAGGAAGCCAAGGTACAACACTGGGTATTATAACAGGGGAGAAAAGTGTGGCAGGGTGACATGTCCACCTGACCATTATGCTTGTGTGGAATAGCCAAGGGAATAAAAGGAGACACTACCTTAATGTGTGTATGGCAATGTGTGTGTTTTATTCTGTTACTTACATACAAGCCACTGTGGCTGCAACTGGGGTCTGATCTGAACCCTAATCACACACCACGCTACTATTTACATGCTCGGTTATCACTATCAAATCATAATTTAAGAGATATATATATATATTTTTTTTTTGAATCTCTGAACCTTAACCTAGTTGAATTAAGAAAATAACCTTGCATCATCAAGTTAAAACTTCTGCACGCTTGATATTTCCACATCACAGTTTTGTATCACTCATGCTACAGTTTCTATTTCTTGTCACTAGGTTTTGTGTTTCACACAGGGAGGCTGAAAAATAGATTACTACTGCAGAAAAAAGATTGAAAAATGTTATATAGTGACAGAAGGAAAATGAGACCGATGCCCATAAAATAAAGTTGTCAAAGCTCTTTTATGTACAATCAAAGAAACACATCCATGGGGAAGAAACACTTGGTCGTTTCCTCTCTGTGTGTTACATGCTGCGTCGGATAAGTCAAATCCTCAAGCAAAACGTGTCACATTTTCTAGAATGTAGCGTGTGTGAACATTTTCTGTTTTTCCGCTGTGAAAATACAGTCTCACTTTGAGGAAATGATAACAGGGATGAGAGAACATTTATTTTTCTTATTACAAACCTGTACAATCACAGGGACATATCAATATAACCAAAAGCGATTGAGAGAATTTCTAAATGCAATATGTCCACTTATGTCCTTAAATGAATAATGTCCGCATACATTTGGATACCAAAGTAAATATAGAGATAGTGAAAGGACCTGTGAAGGAAGGCTGAGGATAGAAATGAACGCATGGCTGAACAACACCGGTGGGAGAGCAGAAAGATGTAGTGACACTGATAAGAGGAGAAGAGGAACAGGAGAGGTCAGGAGAGTGGAGTGGGGCGGAAGGCTAAAGGGGATGAAAGAGGTGGCTCTGAAAAATGATAACAGAGAGGGGAGTTTGATCCGTTTAAAACTGGAACTCAATTATAGCGCAGGGGTCAGGATCACCTCATCACACTCAGCCACCGTGTGCTTCCTTCATTTCCTCGTCTCCTTCCCTCATCTTTCAATTCTCTATTTTTGTTTCTCCCATTTCCGTTTTTCTTTTAGAGATAAAACAGCAGTTTCATTATAAAATGTAACGTAGTGGCATTGTGTCTTTGGCATTGACATTGTAAAACATGGTACCATAATAGATTTGTAGGACCATTGTGCTTAGTGTTTATTTCTGCTCAGCCTTTCAATGAGACAAGGACCTTCTGCTGATAAATGAAAAAAACAGTCTATGTTTGTGTGTGTGGGCTCTTCTATAGATGCTTTGTTTTAAAATAAGGATGATGAAGAGACTGCACTGCTTGAAGAAGTACTTAAAAAATACTATGGTCTTAATAAACATTTTACCTAAGTAAAAGTAAAAAAGTATTAGCCGCAAAATATACTTAACGTACAAAAAGTAAAAGTACTAATCTTGCACAAAGAAGCCTTTTATAATAATACAAGTATTAACAGCTAAATGTACTTCAAGCATCACAAGTAAAAGAACTCATTATGCAGAACAGATCTTCTTCTAGTGTTACATTATGGTTATTATATTATCCTGTTTTCATCACTAACATGTAAGTTAGTTTGTCAATGTGGACCAAATTTAGATACTTCAAATACTGTGGAGATTAGTAGTACAGTAACACACAGTAACTATTAACTGTGAGTTTTAAATTAACTGCAGTGGAGTAAACACTTCACTATCTGCCTCTGAAATGTAGAGGAGTATAATGTATCATTAAATGGAAATACTCAAGTAAAGGAAAGATGTCAAGTACAATACTTGAGTAAATCTACTTCATAATCACTGATTATTTGTAATCACTGATTATTTGTAATCACTGATTGGTTCATTTTGAGTCACGAATACTGGCTTAACTCATGTGTGGTCACCATGGTAAAATGCATAGGATTGGATATTGCAAGGATACAGTTATACTGAATTATAAAGTAAAATATATTTTCTGGGTATGTGTTTGTTTGGGTATATTTTACTGTACTTCAGTAAACAAACTGCAATGAAGTGAAGTGTCATCAATGACAACATGACGACTCACCTTATTTCATCAAAACTCCTTCATAGAATAGATTGTCAGGCTCCAATAAATTGGCATTTGCTGCAGAAACAAGAGAATGCCTTGCAGTGTCACATAAGACATTGCGGGCAGGCAAAAAGAACACTGTTATGTATGCAAAACACCTCTAAAGTTATATAAATCCAATAGTTTTACATATGTACTTACAGACCTGAAGGCTGCAATGGAGATGGAATTGAAATCTAACTTTTAATTTATGAGCAATGCCGATTGATTGTCTTCCAGTGTGTTGGGCATAAAATAAAATAAGACCTTGAGCATGGAAGTGGGAGAATGTCATTTCAGTAAAAAGTCAGTATGGTGACTTTCAAGTGTGAGTTTGTGATAGGATGCATACAAAAGTATACAGTTGACAATCAATAATTCATCTACTGACAGTGTTTTGAGTTGTTTGGTGTTGTTAAATTCTACTACTTTTGTGTGGGCAAATATATAAGTGTTACAGAGGAAAATGGTATTTTTGGAGATAATGTGGTGGGTTGTTGGACCACACTTATGGCAGGAGGGAATGGAGTTGTATGATATTTGAAACGAATAACTGATAAACAGTTACCTGCACAGGTAGGGGCTAATATATCTCTGATTTACTATTTAAGGCACAGCCTTTGAGGCCAAAGGATCATCAGGAGGAAAATGTGAGAGAACAACTTTATTTTGGATGTAAAAAAAAAGAGATGAAAGGAGACAGAGTTATACTGACAATGAAGACAACCTAAATAACATCAGAAAATAAAATTGCATAAAGAACACTCTATGGGAGTTTTTTTTCCAGCGCCAGAAAACTGCAGCTCAGATGAAAATACCAGCAACCCAATAATTATTATTATTTTCCATATTATTTCTCTGCTTTTCTGCTGTCCCTCAGTGATGATGTATTTTCCTGATACTAAGCAGCTCACAGCAGACCCTGATCAGCGCGTTATGATTGAATCTGCCAATCATGCACTTTTTATATAAAGTTTTTTTTTTCACTGCAGTAATCTGAATTTGAAGCTTTCATCATATTCACCATGGTTTTATGTTAAAGAAAAATCGCAAACACAGGAGCAGACAGAGAAATAGTCAGCACAATCACTAAATCATGATGCAAAGCAGTATGGATGAGGCTCATTTGTGGTAGTGGTGATTTACCTGTCATTAAAACAGCTTTTCAAAACTTCCTTTCCAGAAATGATAAATGAAGCAATACTGTTTGCCATAGCTTGAAAATGTGAACGCTTTGGCAAAAACACATTTTCCTCTCTGGAAACTGCAGCCATTTCTATATAATTTCTAGATAACATGAACGCCTCTTCCTGGGTCCTCTATCACTGGACGGATGCCAGCACTGATTGGATAATAAAGATCGTCAGAGGGCAAGACAAAAGGCCACTTTGCCAATAAGCCCCCTCCAAAAGGAGCTGGACATGGGTCAGATGAACGCTTCTTTACACTGTGTGTGTGTGTTTGACCTTTATGAGAAACAGCTTTAGTTAGTTTAGTTTCAGATCTTTCGAGCAAGGATGTTTTCATGATGTAAGACTTCGTTGTTCAAATGCGTCGGGTATTATCTAAGATAAATGTGAGAGGTCTTCATAAGGGCAAAGGTGGTTGCATGATTGTATTGTGTTGCTATCCAGTATTTATTTGCCCATCTCCAACAGCAAATGATCCACTTTAAAAATAAACCAGAAACCATTACTGACTGACTGTAAAATGAACATCCTCTTTCAGGCTTTGATAAACTAATTAAAAAGGTATTTCCTCTCTTTGAGCAGAAAGGCTACAGAGATGCAGAGAGAGAAAACAGAAGGACCTTGTGAAGGTCTGACTTTTTGTCCAGTGAGAAGCACTGTGATAACAGCCATGAATGATGAAAGCACAGAGACAGCCTCCAGCAGGATAAAGTAATAGAACAAATGCAATCTCCTTTTATCTAGAAAATAAAATATTTAACATAGTTCTGGTCATTCCTGTGACCACAGTACATGGCCGAATATTCATATGGATGGAAATCAGGGATAAACATGACATTACAATTTGCTTTTGGATTAAAGCAGATTTAGAGAGTAGCTTTTCTTATCAGCTATTCAATATTTTGTATTACTCTGTGGAGGGATGATCCTCTGCAGATAGGATGTGAAGACCTCTAAACCTACTCTGAAAATAGTGTAGACAGTGAATACTAAATGACTTTACATTTCATTTCCTTTAGCATTATCCTTTGCAATATTTCTTTATCACAAGTGTATTCAAGCAGCATGGGCAGCTTAATTCACATGTTGCAGCAACGGTTTTCTGTAATATTTTGGATCAGATAGCAGATTAAACAGATCTGTTCATACATGGTACTAATCTGATAACAGAGACTCAGAAATAACAGCCAACCTTCATATAGTTTGTTCAAGGAATTCATAGTTCCTACATATGTAAAGGAACTTGATTCTTTAGCCTGAGTTTATTATTTGTATTATTATTTTTTGTTAACATCAGTTTTTGTATTTGTTGAGCAATTCCGGCAATTGTCACATGGGTGTGGTTTTTAGGTATTAAGGACACCTGTTGAATTTCTATTTATGTTAACCATATTTCACACAACATGAAAACAACTATGGCTGCAACAAACTTTATTTTTTCATTATCGATTAACCTGACAAATGTGTTCTTCATTAATTGATTAATCGCTTGGTAAAACAAAACATGTCTAATCCAGTTCCAAAAAAGGTTATGCTTATAAATGTTTTGCTTTGTTAGTCAAAAGATATCCAGGTTGTTGTGAAATAAAACAGAGAAAATCAGGAAATCTCCAGATGAGATGAATTAAATATCTAAATAGTTGGATCTCTGCAAACAAAAGACCACAGTGAAAGATAAGGTCTCAAGTAACACTTGCGATTTTACATAAAACTGTCAAAGAGAGCATCTAGCACCCACACACACACTATAAGGGAGAGAAGTGGATAGAATTGTTTTCCACAGTGCAAACAAAGGCTAATCACATGCCTTTAACACTAATTCCAAAAGCTATCCTTGTATAACAAATGTATTCATCAAATTAACACAAATAACGACCCTGTTTCCACTTGCTAATGCAGCTTAATGCTCACTTAAGAGCAAATCACTTATTATATCAACAATTTAGCACATAAGTTTGAGATTACAATCTATACACACAGAGAGACTCCACCGCTGAAGAGAGTGAAGATGAGTACAAAACCAGGCATGTATTTCTACCACACAAGGTCAGACAGAAGGAAACAAGACGCTCTGGTCATCGACTATCAACCAGCCCTGTGTGGGTGTGTGGTTTTGTGTGTGTGTGTGTGAGAATCTGTAAAGCAGAAGGCCTTTCAAGGATGTGTGATTGTGGTGGTTGGTTTGGCCATCTAAAAAGCAGATGAAAATACATGGGGAGAACTTGTGATCCTGTGTGTGGTATTTGAGCTAAAAGCTGATGCCGAAGGCAGGGTTAACTTTGTGCCAGTTTGAGTCTGTGTGTGTGTGTGTGTGCTAATGCATGGATCTGAGTAGGTGGGTTAGATACTTCCTATCACACAGCCACTGCTTTGATATCAGCTATGCTCTAAATCCCAGAGAGACACAGCCATAAATGGTTGAATTGCTACTTTTACCTTTTGCTCAAAGACAATCAGGAATCCATTGACAGAATACAAATGAGCGATGATACAGTATGTTCAAAGACTGCTCATATGTTTAATGATGGATTCATTTTGAAATATGTTCTGCACACACTGCAGGTCTAACTTAGACCTCATGTCATGTTTGTACCATGTTTCATTCATGCTTATGTGAACACTATACTTTCTGGTACATCTATATCCACTCTCTTCTTTAAGCAATATATTTACTAGTCCAGTAAATCCAGTAATCCAGTAAACTGATAACAAATATATATATATATATATATATATATGAGAGATATGCCACTTGATGTGGATATCATGACTCCATGAGCACCTGCAGCACACACTCTGTCTGTCTCTTCTCTGTTGTCCAGCAGCAATAATCTGCACTATATCCTTGGTTAACAAAATGCTAATCAGCAGCAGGAACACAATGCCAACGGGTCAAAGGACTGATTCTTTGGCACAGATGCAATGCCTCTTTTCTGCTGGAATTTAACACAGATAGAGACCATGCTTCCACCCCAGCTCTGGTTTAATTAACAGAATGACTGGGAAGCCATTCTGGCTGCAGGCTCTATATTTCCTCCAGAGATAAAGTGCAGGGCTTTAGGGCTGCCCTCCAACTTACTGCAGTAACACAACACACTGAAAATCAGTGACGATCAGTTCCACTCGGCTTCTTCTCTTTCAGCAGTGTCTTTTTTGTTTCCTCCTCATTTATCAGCAAATATACAGCTAATAAGAAATACCAATATTTCTAAAACACACACAACATTTTTCTTTGTTTTATGCACCAGTATGTGTGTTGTTTACTGTTGTTCTGCCCATAAATTGGTTGTAAGAAACAAATGCGCGCACACACACACACACACACACACACACACACACACACACACACACACACACACACACACACACACACACACACACACACACACACACACACACACACACACACACACACACACACACACACACACACACACACACACACACACACACACACACACACACACACACACACACACAGCCCTCTCTAATATGCCATAAGCAAATGCATGGCATCCTCTTGGTTTGATTAGAATTTAATTGACTTTATCTCCCTTGAGCAGTGTGCTTGCGCAATTCACATTGCCTTATTGCTTCTTTGTTTTTCTCTCCATTGTTACAGTGTGTGTGTGTGTGTGTGTGTGTGTGTGTGTGTGTGTGTGTGTGTGTGTGTGTGTGTGTGTGTGTGTGTGTGTGTGTGTCAGTAGACTCTTCATCGCTGATTACATGTTTGACAGGCTAATGTGATGTGGGTGAGAGCTTGTGTCTATAGCAGTAGCTTTGTTTACGCAGTACGGATAGATGACGGTTTCATATGTTCATAACTATATAGCAATGGTGTTTTGAGGAAAAAACAGTATAATAAAGTTGAGGGTGTATAAAACAAGAAATATGTATAAACCAGAAGGGCACCCAGAGAGCGTAGACTCCCACCATTGCCTAATTGCTCTGTCTAAGTTTATTGAAAGTATAAGAAAAGTATATAATAATGTAACGTATAAGTAACATGTGGTTACTTCAAAAGATTGGGATCTTGTTGAATATACAATGAGTTCTTACTCAGCCAATGCTCCAAACACCCACCATGTCTCATGAACATTAGTAGTTTTCTGTATTCCTGCTGACAAACAAACCAAACTGAAAACAAAAGCACCTTGGTGGAAGTGAAAATGCACATGAAAAATGTTTATTCCAAAGACGCATCCTTTTTGGAGTCCGAGCATCATCAAGTCCCAACCCTATGTGGAGTCTAAAAACCCTGATCCAGGCTCAGCCCAAGACTGGTCAGACATGTCTTTCTGTTCCTATGTGCAGATTTCTGTGTACTGTGTGTTATGGTTGTGTCTCTGTGCCAGTTTGACTCTCCCCTACTCCTCTGGACTGGCTGTGATAATAGGGTCCTGCCTGCCAATTGACATCCTCCCTTTGGCTGCCTTCACCAGATAATGCATTGCAATCATAACCCCATAAATCTGTTGGGTGTGTCGATTGACAAGACCACAGAATAAAATGTGCGTGGCTGAGAGCTCAACTCTTATCCGCTCCCAAGGATTCTTCTTCCCTCTCGTGTCTCTGTCTGTTTACTCAGCTTGAAGGGCTTTTCAGGGCAACTCTGCAGCAATTACAGATGGGACAGAGCAGAAATGAATGCAGATGAGGAACTGTGTGATAATCACAGTTTGAAAATATAAATATCAAGAGGACTTTATAAGTTGGACACTGTCCACACAACCATACAACAAGTGTCCTTGCAGAGGACAGAGAGGCAACAAAAAAGGGATTTTGAATGCGTCCTTGCATATTTCCTCTTTGCAGTGAATGTACACGCCTGTTTAAGAATGAATCAGTTTTCCTCGTACACGTAAATGGGAAATGAAATAAATGTCACACGGCTGACATTTTAATGACTACAAGGCAGTTGCTCCAGCCTGAGATTGCTGCATCAGTCACACCTGAGGGCAGAGAGCAAGGGCAACCACATGTGTGTATCATTGTGTGTGTGTGTGTGTGTGTGTGTGTGTGTGTGTGTGTGTGTGTGTGTGTGTGTGTGTGTGTGTGTGTGTGTGTGTGTGTGTGTGTGTGTGTGTAAGCCTTGTGTAATAAAAGCAATGTTACAGTGGGTGTTTGTTTGACCTGAGGCTGGGTGGACATATTGCTGGCCATGTTTAAACCCAAAAGGGAATACAGGGAAGGATTTAAGGGGACAATGACCGGTTTGATAATGTTATGTTAGGTCACAAAAGTCTAAAAGGTATGACATTACCTGGTCCTACCGCTGAAAACAAAAAGACCTCTGTCATATGACCTTCATCATCAAGCTGGGTCACAGTGATCGTCTTCCCAGGTACTGATCTAAAGTCAGTCTTCATGATCTATAGTGTGATAACAGTGTTACTTGTAAGGTTAGAAGACCTTACCTGACATCAGTTTCTCACACGGCACTTAAGCCACAACTCGCTCTCCCCTCCCCCTCCCTCCTTCTCCCTCTCTGTATGCATATGCGTTGGGGTAGGATTGTCAGAGCTGCCCTGTCTCTAAATGCTTAATTGTGAAGTATTACATTCATTAACAGAATGTCAAACCCAAACACTCACAAACACTCACAACAATATCCAGCTGTAGTTGCTACAGGCACCCCTAGCTGAATGTCAAACGAAATGTGCTGGCCAAAAGACCATCACCATAGCAACACAATGATATTTAGCTGGGGCTTGATAAAGTATTAAATTTTACAGACAGTGTATACAACTGCACATACAGCTTACAATTTTAAATGATCTGCCTTGTGCCAAAAAAGTATGATTCATGCTTCAGAGGCATCACATCCCAGACCACCCATTCCCCTTCCCGTCACATTGCTTTACGATGGACTATGTCATTTGTTGAACACGAAGAAGGAATACAAATCTGTGTTCATTTGTATTCTTCAAAAAGTCACAACATGTTAGGAAGGGGTTGCAATCAGACAATGCTTCATTTTAAGACAAGCAACAAGGGTTAAAAACTGCTGATCTAACACACTTGATTTTGTGGAAAAACGGGTAGTAAATGTGCTTATAAGGTCAGACATTATCTCTTATTGCAAGGAAAGGGTCTTATTTGGGGGTGAAAAAATGTTCCTTATTTGGGCCTGCCTCACACGACCTTGCAGATACAACGTAGGAAGATACAGGTAAACTCTGAGTGAGTCACACAGACAAGTAGTTTGACATTTGGACAAAAAAACCCATTCTAAAAATGGAAGGAAGTTTATCAAAAACGGACAACACATCCGCAGGCTCAAAAGCTGTTTGTGAATCCATATTTCAGACCCTCTTTAAGCTTAAACTATTACAAATAAAACTTTAAAATCTGTTATCAGAAATGATCTGAACCAAAATTTGAAGTATTTTTGGTTCAGACGGTGTGTGTATGAGAGAGAGAGAGAGAGAGAGAGAGAGAGAGAGAGACATACATAGGGTTATTCAATGGCGTCAATAAAAACTGTTGATGTAAAACGATCTTTGAACTATGTTTTTAAGTAGTGCAATTAAAAATACTTCACAAATGCTCTGAAAATGTGTTTAGTCTTGGATTCAAACAGTACAACAGAAAGTTGGCAGATGGTACAGCACTTGTTTGGTCTCATGAAGATTCAAAGCACAAGAGGCTAATGAAACAACAAACTAGTGAAATAATCACAGGAAAACTACTTTGTTCAAGTATGTGTGAAATACATGCAAATAATTATCAGATATTCCCCAGAGGTCTTAGGTATGGTGATTCCCTTTCATCCAGTTACTGAAAAATAATTTTAGATTCATCTAAGGGACTCAAAACTTAAAGAAACTGGAAGTTTGTCAAAGAGGAGAGGAGAGGAGAGGAGAGGAGAGGAGAGAGCACGATGATCAGATACACCACCATGTGAGAGAAAATATACCAAGAGAGAAATGGTGTGTTCAACAGTAAGAAACATTTTCTTTTCTTAATATCTATTTTAACATTGCAACAAAACTTGCTTTAGAGATTATGCTTTGTGTAGAAAATAATCAGTAATCCCTGTGTTTTAATCATGTGGAGTCAGTAACCACAATGAATAACGCTAAGGAGATGAGACCTGATTTCAATAAATCAACTTGGGTGTGAGTTGTCTGCTTTCGAAATATTGACTAAATTGAATTGTACAACAAATCTGAGCCAAAAAAATGTATCTCGTGCTAACCGGACTTGGTAAAAACAAACTCACTTTGACGGAAAGATCTTGTTAAACAGCAGCCTTGGGGAACAATCCTGAATGCTAGTCTAGATTTTGATAAATTAAACAACATATTGATGATGTAAATGTGCCATAACATCCAAATGAGATGGACGATTACATCTTTCATTAAAACTTGAATCACTACCAATGGATTAGTTGTTTCTGTGGGGGCAGCCTAACAGTGGCACATTAACACTGTATAAATTTGATATGGCAAACATTATTCCAAACTTTTGTCTACTTCCACAGAGGAAAAGCATTTCTCCAGTCCGATACTAACTCTTCTTTGAGCTCTGTTTTGGTATCCACTATATTTTAACCCTTAAATAAACATTCAAGTATATATATTTTTGGATCTTAATTGATTGCTATTTATCACATTACACCCGTACAACACTATTATCTCACCCTTATTATAACCATGTTACACACTGTTATTACACCCATACAACACCCATGTAACTCCTATATTACACAGTCATTACACTGTTATTACACCCATTTTACACATGGACAAAGCCTCTCAAATCACTGTATCCCCCAGGATACAGAAACCATTTAAGGATTCATTTATGACGTCTACATGTTCAATGTGTTTACCAGCTAGTGCCTAACTGTGTTTGGTGCTGGGTAGGTTGTGCAAACAGATTTGATGGAAGACTATATAAGATCAGCAATATATCAACTACAGAGCGGCGTTATGGGAAGGGACAAAAGAGTCCATCCATGCTGACTAAAATTGTCCTTTCCCCGTAATTTCGTACCCTCATTAAATCTGTTCATTCGCCACTTTCCTTACTTCAGCAGAATACGTAAAGGTGAATAATGACACATCCTTTGACTGCAGAGTATTATAAAGGAGCTAACAAGACTTTACATTATAATGACCTCCTACACATCACAGCCATTTTCTCTCAACTGAATCACCCCCCGTTCTCCTAAAATGACTTCTTTTACACTAGTGTCTACAAATATTCAGAGGAACTTGCAATCTGTTGTATTTTATGATGTTTTTAAATGGACATTTATACAAGCATCTATGTGGAATACAACATAACCCATAGCATCTTACATTTAAAATTTTATGTGACAAGCCATCCTGCTTTAAACCATATTTATTGCAACTGAGCCTTTCAAAAACAACACTTCCACTTCCAATTGGCTCTATCCGCCATAACAAAAGCAATGCATGAGGTAAAGGCACTCCTTGTCTTGTGGGACATTAAGCTCTGATTTGTTTCCGTCATGCAGTTCTGAAAACAGCTAGATTTATTTAAGACTACGTTTGCCGCTTGATCCAGATAATGTGTGGTTTAACTCGCAAAAGTTGAGTTGGACACGCCCTGAATGCACTCAATGGATTGGAACCATAACTGATTATGCCATTGGCAGTTTCAATGTGTCGTCCGTGTGTACTAAGACTTGCATGGCTTGATCTTTGAGATAAGCATTCTGGCAGCATCAACCACTTTAGCCTGTGAACTATAGATTGTGTGAATATGAAGACAGAGAGGTCTTACCTTGGTTCAGGCATTTGGCAGGAGCCCAGCTATTAAAGAAGTGATCCTGAGAAAAAACACAGCAGAAGAAAGTGAATGTTAACAGAGAGAGAAAGACATGAGGAAAAACGTTTGTTTATTTGCCTAAGAAACATCTGCATGCCACTGTTGTGTGCATCAGTGCAAATGCAAACATTTTCAGGATCCTTTAGGATTGTAGGTCCTCATTAAGTATTTATCTGTTGAAATACTTAATTTTAATGTGTCAATAAACCACAGCACGGCATATGTTGTTATGGTTAAAATACAGTTACAAAAACAGTATGCACACGCATGCACACTGAAGAGTTCACATGGTTACTTAAACAAAAACATCCCCTTCAGAGTGTAGTCTATCTCACAGGGCAAACTCATTTTGTTTGCCTAACTGAGATGGCTTCTGATCCACACACACACACACACACACACACACACACACACACACACACACACACACACACACACACACACACACACACACACACACACACACACACACACACACACACACACACACACACACACACACACACACACACACACACACACACACACACACACACACACAGTGATGTTGTGCAGCTCTCGTCTGTATTCAGTTTGGCTTATCAGGTCCAGCGGTTCAACAGGAGTTTAGAGACAGACTGCAGTGATTTGTTCACCTGATTATCTCTCCTCCCCAGACCGCTGATCTGTCCCATTGAGATGAGACAAATCGCAGAGAATTAGCCCTCGATTACACTCTGCAAGCACGCTAGCCTCTCTTCATCTGTCATCCTCAATTAACCCCACAAGCAAATGTTTGAAGTTAAATACTGGATAGAGGGTTGTACTGAATATAATTCCCCCTCTCCGCCCACCTACACAGCAAACCTCTAATGTAGCTTCCAATGCAGTGTTCCCTCCAAAGGCATTGTGTTGGTGTAATTACAATCAAATTGGTGTATGATCAAAGTGTGTGTGTGTGTCAGCGCTGGAACATTACTAATAAATCACAGTAACATGTTGCAAGTGCTACAGATGGGAGTTTGGCAAACAGATGAGATGTGTGTGGGGATGTGATGAGTCTGTTGAAAATAAAGTTTAATTTTCACACCCAAACATGCATGCATATGGTGGTGGTGGTTCCCAACAGTTGTTTGGCACTTGCAATGTGACAGAAAATACTTTGAAACCCTCATGTCAACATTCAGAGCCAGTGCCTTGTTTTTTAACAATGCCGCTGGGAACCTGCTTCAGGAGAGAAACTTTTAAGGCTGGATCCAAATCATTACCCACAGTTATAGGCCCCGTAGTTCATCAAAGTCTCTCAGTTGGCTTGAGCCTAGTGAAAACGCTCTCTCTCTCTCCCACTGAGAAACAACAAAACAGCCCAGTCAGCCCACAGTTCTGCCTTTTCACAGCTCACAACCCAAAGCTGCAACTCTTCAGACTGTACCAACTTCTTTTTGACAGCAATTTGTCTTTGCCTCCATCTTAAAACTATTTTTCTCTCTCTCTCTTTCTCAAACTGCTTCTTTAGACCAAACAGAAGATGCACATTTATATTCACAGTTATGCAAATAGAAACAACCCACATAACCTGAACCAGGGAGACTGATTCACCCTGGAGCCAAATAAAATATTCCCCATAAAAAGACATGCCGACACAGAGACAGACAGACAGGTCTCATAGCGTCTACACTTTAAGTAGCACCCTCAGAGTGTCATATCTGTGTCAGCAGAGAGTAGCATGAAATTGGCCCTTTTACATTGGCTCAATATTACAGTGTTTAGTTGCACCGTGTTCATTGGTGTGCCGCTGTAGATGAAAACCAATCTGACCTCTAATATTACAGTCCTGCTCATGATTGTCTCAACGTGTGCGTTCATACAGGTGACTAGACAGAAACAGACATCTCTAAAAGTCTCTGAGGTTTGGATTGGAAATTGCTTAAGCATTCCTATTCTTACCTACATAGGCCTACAGGAGATAGAAGACTAACTGTTTTCCACTTGACTGTACTATAGGTGCTGTACTGCTGTCTGTGTATCTGTCAGATGCTGCGGATGCAAACTGATTATATTCTGGTGTTGCAGGTTCACGAAAGCTTTCAACTGACTCAACAAAAGCATTGTCACTGAGGTAAGCAGCAAACCTGTTGTATAAAAACGACACATTTTGCATATTGATTCACTTTTTACTTGTAAGCCAATCTTACTGTCTGAACACAATCACACAATTCAAATCCGAAAACTTGACTTCGATGCTGGATTTCAGCCTCCAAACTGGAAAAATTGTTAGTTGCCAAAAGGTGGTGACTTTTTGGTCCTATATACCTGCTGGTCACAGCTAAAAATAAATTATATGTTTACAATGTCTAACAAGACAGACTTTTCATCACTTATCATTTTATCGGTGGGGCAACTATTGCTTCTGAGATCAGCCTGGAGCCACACCTGAGAATAGAGAAATCAGCGCTATTATTGCCAATGTGTAGGCCACGGACGTACATCAAAAGAACGTGTAGGCCCGGACATATTTTAAATGTAAGCCTATGTGAAGAAAAGAAACTTAACATGTGTGAATGAGGGATAGTCGTCGCATCATAAACACATTGCAGAATAAATGCAGGTCTTTGAACTAACTGTGTGTGTGTGTGTGTGTGTGTGTGTGTGTGTGTCTGTGTGTGTGTGGTGGTCAGCCCTGAGCGAACACAGGCAGAAGAGGAGATATGGCAGGGCGTGAATATTTAATATTCAAAATAAACATGCGTGTTTGCAGTTATGTTACGCAATTAAATTGTTTTAATGATTGAGACATGTTCCTCGCATGTAGATGATGGTGAATCCCCTGGACCTGCTGGGCCGAAACAAGGTCAACATACCGTCAGTGCCCCGGAAAATTGTGTTCATTCATTTCATAAATGCGAATAAATGTCTTTAACTATGCTGTTTTGGGTCAGTGAAAATCAAGACACACATATGGTGTGTATAGATAGGGAGATATGCTTGTAATTAATCATCAAGATCAATAAACCGACCTTGAGCCCACCTTTGATATCAAATGCGAACCCATGGATTTAGGTCTGCCACCAGGTATTAATACTGTTTTATGGTTTAGTTCACCACAATAATACAATACTTATACAATCGTGTGTGTGCATTTAACTCAGCAACACGTCTCCCAGTCCGCAGTAATGGCTCATGATAACACCTCCACCTAGTTCAACACTCTGAACCGGCAAATAAACAAAGTGGTTTTATTAACCTCTTCCTCCTTTAAATGGTTGCAGAAGCAAGAGCGATGAAGGCCACACAGATGAAAGAAAGGTCAGTGATTACGATTTACTATATGTCTATCACATATATTACAACCCCCTGCTGCTTATTCTGAACACTGAAGTCCAGCCTAACACACACACACACACACACACACAGTGGCTGCAGAAGCCAGATAGCGTTATTTAATGTGACATGTAATTCCAAACACATCGCAGGCAAATTATACAGGCTGAGCGAGAGAAGGTGAGGGGGGCAGATAGGTAGAGCTAGGAGAGATATATTGCAGGGGGAAGAGACACTAGCAGCTTCCTGTCCTTCCTGCGTCTACTGCTTTGCCTCAAATATGGCCTTACTACTTGACTGTAAGACAGAGCTATGAGTTTGACACATTGGCCTATTAAGCAACTCTTTAAAAGCAAGCTATTAAGAATAACTGATGGTGTGTCTGCCTGTCTGTGCATGTATTACAGAATTATTTCTGAGCTCGAGAGAATAAATTGTTAAACTGAATAGAGTCTTACAAATGATTGCCTGGATCCTTCCCAAAATTGTGCAATATTATGACTAAATGTTAAAAGAGATACGAAAGTATTTGCAATAAGTGTGACTTTGTCGTCATGTGTAGTATACGGCAAAGCAGGCTGCCGGCCAGCTACAAAGCAATGTGTCTTTCATCAGACCTCCTTTGCACTACGTTAATAACTCTGGTTTTTAATTTAAAAAGTCTCAGATACACGACTGCATTTATTTTGTTAAACTTTCAAAAGCTGCCTTCAGCACCACAGACAACAATACTCAACTATTGAGTAGTTTTCTTTAACTTTCTCAACTACTCCATGCTACAATCAGCTGTCTTCTTATCCCTTCTTTTTCTAAAAAATGACCTCTTTTCCCAGAACCTCATTATTATTTAAGTACACTCATTTCTAAAGCATTAACTTAGCCCTCCTTGACTTCACCCTGGTATCATTCAAACTCTTCAAAGTGATTACAAGAGTATAAAACTGTCTTTTGTGATCATATCATCTTTTTATCACTCCTGTCTGTTTCCTCTTTTGCGAATAATAAATAACAGAGTTATGTCCGTGTATTTCATGCCTCACCCTCCAGAGCCTGGACAGGGAGGTGTGGACAGATTTAAAATGCCATCAAAATGAATGATGCATTTGCTATCTAGTGCAACATTACAGTGGTAGGAGGAAACACAAAAAATGGCCAAACACAAAACACAGAGATGGTTCGCACACTCTTCACGCAGTTAAAACCGTTACAGTCCTATATAGTCTGTGCTGTAATGGCTTCGGAAATTAACACACAGAAAATGGACTTTAAAATGTGCTCGGCGATGGACAGCGAGTAAAATTACGTTAATGAACTCGGGGTTTAATGACACACTATCATCATCTGTCTTGTGAGGCACGCAGAAATAAATACCAAATATGTCACACAGGATATAATCATTGAGTCACACATATTGAGATGAAACAAATGAGACTGCAGCATGCTTTTGACTCTTCTGTGTATAATGAGAGTGAGTATGTAAAGCAATTTGCCAACTTTCAAAAACTAAAAAGAAAGTTGCAGCCAAGATGAGTGTATTGGAAACTCAGTGTGCCTGGGTTTAGCACAGAGACAGGGCTTCAATCATTACGTTGCGCCACTGAGTTGTGTAAGCCAGATGGCACAACTGGTGTCCTTCCTGTGTTTCTGCAGGTAACATGCATCCACTGCATCCTGGCAACAGCTGGCGTATCAGCCGGACAGGGAGTGCTGGGATTCTGTGGGGAATATTTCACAGCTCTGTATCCATTAGATGATAGACCGGTAGGAGCCATTTGGTAGGAGCTCAATCGCTTCCTTCATGGCACAGTTATTAGGCAGATTAGATTTGGAGATGTGACTGCATGGATTTGGTCGGATAGATGACTGGATTTCACAGTGTCTGGCTCGCACAGCTGCTAGATTCAAATCTTCCCAAAAGGAAACGTCATTAACCTCAGAAACTCTGTGCTTTAACATAACCATCACAGCCACAAACTCAGCCATGAGCTTAAAGCTAGAGGCTCGATGTTATTTATTAATGTAATATTCTGCACTTTTATAGTACAGGCTTTATGTCTTACAAATTCATATGTGCCAGGAATTGAGATCATACCAGTGTGTGTGTGTGTGTGTGTGTGTGTGTGTGTGTGTGTGTGTGTGTGTGTGTGTGTGTGTGTGTGTGTGTGTGTGTAGGATAGACATTATATGAAATAATTACCATAGAAAAATCTCTAAAAATCTAAATTGATGCGCTGACTCATTTGTAAGGATGATATATATAAGTAGGTTACTTACTGCACAACCACACAGAACAAATAAGATATTTGACAGGTGATGTTAGTCATAATTTAGTGTTTAAATATATTGAATAAATACATTTATTTAGCAGAATATTCCAAACACACTGCATTGCTATCCCATGTGGCTCAGATGAGCAGCTCACATGGGCAGTTAAACATCTGTATGTAAAATACTTATGAGTGACGTGGCTTCGCTTTGTCCATCTGACCTCCTGTCTGTCTCATTTGAGACTTTCTGTAAGATAAAACGTATTACAAGTTTAGTTTTGTGCACAATATGAAACAATTAAGAATGAGATAAAGAGAGGGACAAACACATTTGTGATTCTCTGGAGTTCAAAGACATTTTATTTTCAGTAAATGCTGAGCTCAGCCTGAATCTTGTCCAGCCAATATTTCCTTCCCTTTAGGTACCGTAAAAAAAACAACCCCAGAATAAATAATTGAGTTTATTGATGTAGCCTGCAGTACTCCTAATGATCAATAACTCGCTTCAATTTAAGATCTTGGTAACAACAATGGCAGATTAAATTCAATAACTTCTTATTCTTCAATTTAAGGTCCCCAGACTCTGGGAGCAAGAGAGAGTGGTGTTACAAAGATAACATGTTTGCTTTCAGATAAGACACAAACAAGCAGCAAATACACACATTTTAGAAAGTGTGGACGTGAAAGTGTTATTGGTAAGTGCAATGAAGAAAGTGTGACCTTAAAGGGATCAACAGCCTCCCCTGTGTGTGCTTCTAGGACAGCCTGCAGGATCTACACTGAGGTGTTATGAGCCTAACCCAGCGGACTGGTGTCAGCTCTTTGCAACAACCTCTCTGAAGATGCTCTCTGACCTCGGCTGAATTATCACTAATCTATCAGACAGAGGAATAAGACTGAGGAAGAGGATGAGTTTGACTTTGAAGACAGCAGGAGGATGGCAGGACATTGAACTGTTGTGAAAACCAGGACGCCATATTCCTACTCGAGAATCCAGCAGCTATGTTGAGTAAATACAAAGAAGTGGCGCTGACTTTGTTCTCTGATGATTTTGACATTGTGCGCTCTAAATTTGAAACATTAAAAGAGAGAAGAAGTGTGAAAAGAGCAGTTGTGATGTGGGATTCTGACAGGCATCACAGCTGCTTCAGATTGGAAAAGGTCAGACATTATCTGGGCTCAATGGTTTTTATCGCAAGAGCAATTTGTCCTCCTCGTTTGCTCTTCTGAAAGAAAATACTGTTCCGAAACCTCAACTAGGGAAACACATTTAGGTCAGATAAAAAAAGATTTTTTTTTTTTACTATTTCTTCTGTAAACAGAGAGAAAGAAACTAAGCTTCAAGCACTCTCGGATATTTATAAAGTATCTGCAGAGATACAGTAAGTATGCTGATTGTATAAGAGGTGACGTAGTTTTCACTGACCTATCTTATTTGCTTTACTTTTTTTTTAAAATGTAACTGAAGGGCACATTTGACCCATTTTCTATAAAAATGGGCTTAGTAATTGTTAGGAGAGGCGTCATTAAGACTATTTACTCACATTCACAGATTTAATATGATTTCATAGGTGTTCAACACATTAAATGACTCTCATTCATTGTATACCAACTATCAATTAAACCTACATTTAAAAACTGGGGCAGAGGGAATGTTAAAGAAAGGCTTCTAGATATATAGATATAGATATAGATATATCAACCACAACTAACACACTATATCTTGTTTGTATATCTTATCCAAAAACATAGTATAAAAAGTAAGTCAAGCAGCTGTTTGAAGATGTGCTGAACTATTTCACTGGGCACAGTCTCTCCCCTGAGTCTCCCCAAGGAATAGAAACATGTTGAAACATTTCTTTAAACACGCCACTCTAACCATAGTGATCCTTCAAATGGTCCATTTTAGGCAAATAAATAAAAAAGCGAGGCATCATTACACCAACAAGTAGCACACACACTATTCATTAAAAACAGCCCCTTCCAGAATAAATGCAAACGTGAACGACATGATGGAAACCGTCCCACATCCCGCTGGCTCTGAAACAATAACTATGCTTCTGACCTGAGAGAAAATCACCAGTGACATTCAGGCTGCATCCCACGCAGTTAATAAGCTTTACCCTGCTTATCTCACACACACACACACACACACACACACACACACACACACACACACACACACACACACACACACACACACACACACACACACACACACACACACACACACACACACACACACACACACACACACACACACACACACACACACACACACACACACACAGTACCCTGAGTGTTTGCCTAGGTGAACCTGCCTCTCCTGCTTAGATATGAGAGCTTTACAGTTTAAGCCAGTAAAGTGCTGTATTGTTCTTCATAAGGAGGAAGATGAGGGTTAGGGAGGGAAGAGTCTTTGCTCTAGGAGCAAATTCAGGTCTTTTAATAAATTTGTATGCATGTGTGCATATTCTAACTGAGAAGCTGAATGCTTGGCTAAGCTTTAAGCTTGAGTTCAAAATGCAATTACACACTAATTCAAAACTCCACCTGTGCATCTGAGCCTGCATGAGCGCACCTAAACCCCACTTGTCACTGTATGCATCTGTGTGTGTGGGTCTGACTGTTATTACTGTGTGAAGAGGACAGACCAAACATTAATGTGTGTTTTTGAGTCAATATAATATGAAATGTACTTCCCAAAGAAGAAACAAATAAACAGCACACAAGTAGACAAAGTGTGTATATGTGAAATATTTACAAGGAATAACTAAGACATTTTTTACAAGTAAGTTTTTCTAAATCTAAGTATTTTCCTTGTGAACTTTAGTCCTTTAAACTAATACTGTTGTCTTGAATCATATTTGTCTGATCAGAAAATTGTGGTGCTGAGAATTTGAAAAATATTCTGTGAAATATGAAATAAAATGGTCATTACAAAGTCTTACCATAAAGTACCCTCTATTACTGTAAATGTAATTAAATATCGACTACAAGTTTCTCAAAAACTATCACAACAAATCACAGACCACAGACATTTACCTCTTGCCCCTTCCTGTCCGTCGCACAGTTAAATTACCATTCATTAGCAACTTCACATTGCTGGTGATCTGCAGTCTGTTACAGGCCCGAGATCAGCTTTGTGTTGTTGATTGTCTCTCTGCAGGAGGACTCAATTCTAGCAATAATGACTTAGCTGGCTCTTAATGGATGATAGGAAAGAAGGAGCTGTCATTGTCAACAATCAAACAAACTCCTCTGGCAGTAATAGGAAAAACAACTTTTTAGTATTGCAATCAAGCTCCCCCGATGCTCCATCTAGATCTGAAAAAAATCATCTCAACTCAGCAGTTCATTAACTTCCTTTTTCTGAGCTTCAAAAGCAAAGTGTGGGACTATGGATGTATGGGTTTCTGAGCTGTTGCTAATGAAGAATGTGGTTGGAAGCCACACTGCAGATCTTTGAGCTGAGGCAATTTTGTTTCACTGCATATGACGTGGCTACACATAACATTTAAAACATGTGATTTGTGATATCAAAAACATCCACCCATGGCCTTTTACTTAAAATTATAGTTCAGTGTTGCTGGCAACAGTGGTGCCTGCTTCAATGTTAAAGCGACCTAAGAAAAGCATTTCTGTTTTCATGTGAAAAACTGCTGTTTGTTTCAGGTTTTATGAGAACACTTACTTTATAGGGCTGGATCATTAGCTATAGACATTTAACTTAACATAATGCCCTGCTGACAGGCTGGCCCAGTAAATCAGTTGTAAAACTTACACTGAAAAACACACTGTTGTTGGAAATTGTGAAGATATGGGAGAGCTAGGATGGCTCCAAAATAGCTTTCATTAAAACAATTTGGAGCCATAATAACAAATGAAAACTGTCAAAAATGTGTGGACAATAGTTGATGACATGGCATTAAGGTGAAAAACAAGTTAGAGAAATCAAACCAAAATAAAAACTGTGCTCATTAGGGAGCAAACTAAGGTTTTCACACAGACTAAATGTGCAAAATCTTTTTAAATGCTTCTAGAGAAGATACAGCCCGACCCATTCTGTAAACAAATCTGTCTTGTGTGTGTCTCTGAGAGGAAAATAAATCATTTATCAATCTGCTAGGTAGAAGCAGCTCTGGGCGTTGCTGTCCATCACTCAAACCACTGGCCGGCTGTCCAATTGAACGCAGACTGACAGTGATGACCCCGCCCACCTGGTCGACTAGGTGACCTTTGAATCGTCCTGACAAGGTGATGGATATCCTTTGTCACAGGAAATGAAACATTTCCCCTCCAGCCAGCAGGTGAGCTCACAGAATTTCAACTCTCGTAAATACTTCACTCTCTGCTGCAACAGCACAAACCTTTTCATGTCAGAACATTAAAAACGGCAGGACGATAAGGGAATAAAAATCTCTTAGATTCAAAGAGCTGCTATTGATTAGCAGAATCAATCGTATGTCAAAGGGAACCCAACAAGTCACAGGTTCCTCTAAAGAAGAGAGAACCAATTTAGCTCCCCACACAGATGCACACAAATGCCACCAAACAGAAAACCATTTATTCTATCTCAAGGCCACAAAACACAGTCTGAAACTGTACTGCTTAAATATTAGGTCAATTATTAATAAAGAAATGAAAAACACTACCTTCACAACAAACAGAGAAAGACTTCTCTGCATATAACATATTATGTTCTGCTCCCCACACCACTAAAACAGAATGAGGCTTAGTTAGTTCTCAAAAGTTAGTTTATTTGTGTGCAGAATTCCCTTTTTTCATTACCCTGACAGCCTCATTGATAAGCTGGAGTGGAAGGGACTGTGAGTTTTGCCCCCTAGAAATTAATTTAAAAGTGTGTTGGGAACAGATCTTTTACAGCACTGCATGAACAGGAGGAATGATTACATCAAAAACAAAGCCCTGTACATTTTTATAGGTACCTGACTATTGTTGTAAGTGTAATCCTGTTCCTTTTTTATCAATCAATATTTAATGAATGGACGACGATCTTGATACAGGGCTTCCACATTTGGATATGTATTGACCTTTAAATGGCTTCTCCTTGATATATTGCTGGGAGTGACATCAAACAGTTTATACAGCCAGGGGATCAAACACCATCTGTTTCAGGTCCAGATCAGTTATTAGCAATTCTCTCTCTCTCTCACACACACACAACACACACACACATTAAAACACAGAGGGCTGGAAGGTCAGCCAGAAACATGACGTCCTGCCAGCTGTTACCACATCATAAAGCACCATCTAAGTAGGGGAGGGGCCCTTAACTCTGATAAAAAAGCGTTAGGGTGAGCATCGACAAAATGGTGGGTATTACGACTGAAATCCACGCAGTCCCTTACAGTGGATTTGTTTCTTAGAGAGGGTTCAACAGGTAAACAGTAAAAAATGATGACGTAAACACACAAACCACCAGTCCTTTAAACTGTACTGTATCCAGGCTGGAGGTGTTGAGCTGTCCATGGTAATATAATGGGTGCACATCAGGATCACAGGAGACATTTCCTCTTTAGTTGACTAGGTTTTCTTCTAATTACTAACAGCTTACTTCTAAAAAAAAAAAATCATCCCGGGAACCCCAGAGAGGCTCATTGACTGTGTGTTTGTTGAGATATGAGGCTTTTCCACGTGTCTGCTCAAAAAAGGGAAAACAGCATCCCCCTTCTCTCTCTCTATCCCCCTAAGCACCTAGCAATTGAACTCACTTATTACAGCTGACACAGTAGTGAAAGAGATGAAAAAGACAACAACAAAATGAGTCACAGAGAATTCAATTTAGAAGATTGAGAGACAGAGGTTGACACAAGAAAGAGGGAGAAACAGATAGTGAGAGAAACCTTTCAAGAAAAGAATAGATGGAGGAAAAGTGAGAAAGAGAGCATAGGAGAAATAACAGGGCTTAATAAAGTTGCAGTTTTTCATCAAGGATTATTGAAGCATGAAACTAGAGAGGAAAGAGTTGTAAGATTTAGAGGGAGTAAGGGAACCCAAGAGGTGAGCAGAGGAGAATGATACAGTGGATGCTTAGCCAAAGAATCTTTGCTGGTCGGTAACAGGAAGAGAGAAGGTGTTTGTGAGTGAGTTCTGATTGGCTGGTTGTATAAGTCCCTGTGCTCTAAGAAAAACATTCGGTTAGAAGACAGACCCCGGAGATCTTACAGCCGCACAAAGTCAAAGGTTTGTAGAACACACAGTAAAAGATGAGGTTGAGCCAAGACAGGCAGATTCCACAGCAGGAAACCACAATTACAGATACAACGTTTGCAGATTCCAAACTCACACATATTCAGCATCTTCCCACAAATGTTGTTTTGCTGCGTTTTTGTAAACGGGGGAATTCTAAGACCGTTTAGCAGCGAGAAGAGAAGCCGTAGATAGCGCACATGAGGAAACAACACCAAGAGTTTTCCCACTTCAAACCAGCACTCTCTGTCACTTCTACAGCAGAGAGAATCCGACAATAGATGCTGAAAAAGTAGGAGATGAGAGGAGACTGCGGTCCATTTGGTCCAAATCTGCTTTCTCAGAAGTGTACACACACGAATCACAACTGCAGCATACATTTCTGGAGATTCTCCTTCCTAAAATGAGCAAACGCAGCAGAGGAACATTTATAATTACATTGCACAAAAAAGCTCAGCTGAATGCAGTACCAGCTGGTCAGGGTGGGGACATTGGAACTATTTTTGGCTTATTCATGAGCTGTGACAGATTGACCCAGCTCACTTTGCTGCTAACAGCACAGCAGGCAGCCATAATAAGATTCTCCCCTACCTGAGAATTCTACTTTACTTAAGTTTATTGGGTCAATACCCAGGGTAAACCTTACCTACGCCACACAGAATGTCAGAACACTTACTTTTCTAAAGAGTGTATTAATCGGTACCATCCTACACTCTATTAGCACTGGACAACAAGGAAATACACTCATCACACTAATCAATATATTAATAACATGGACAAAACTAATGAATGAATCTGTTTCAGGATCTGTCATGGAATCCATCTACAGTACTGTATGTACCTGTACATGTATCAACCTCTCTCTCTTTGCTCTCCTGTGGACTGTGTGGGATAGATTGACTTTAAAACAGACGGAGCGACACATCCACATGGAAGTAGTGACTCAGTTTGTATGGAGATGTCCAGGTGTTATAGGTAAGTGCACCTGAAAACACTTCCACAGTGCATATAGCAACATATAATCTGCTTCTTAAGCATGATTTTAGGTATAGAACCTCACTGGGCCACTGAGGGGATTGCAATTGGATCCTCAGCATACATTTATAACGCTGTAAATACAGTGAAGCGCATTAACCATACGTGTTTCGACAATCTACTTTCTTATTTCATAACTTTGATCTTCATCTGCCTAAGGAATAACTGCAATGCACTTCCCCATTTACATCTAAGTACTCACAGTACATATTGTCAAATGGGTTGCCATGTTTAAACTTTTATCAAATTCTATGCTTAGGTGTCACAGAACTTTTAAAACCCAACCCGTGTCGACACAACAGTGAGATGAATTATGAATGTAGCCAGGTCCTGGTACACGGACTGAAGAGCTCTGTCCGTGGTGCTAAACCGTTTTCATCCAGACATTAACTGCACATAACTACAGAACTAAAAAACCCCTGTAGCATACAGTATAACGTGATGTAACCCGACATGGTTTTGAGTAAATGTGGCCTAATACACATGACTGTCTCTACCTCCTACTGAGACCTCTTCTAGTATCCCTCAGAGTAAGATTTTTCAACTGCAGCTACTTAACAGTCCACTGCAGGTATTTATTTTAGGTTGAAAAAGTAAAGTAAAGACGGTGGTGTATTCTCTGCAGGTGTGATGAAATATACCAGTCTAATGATCATGCTCTTCAAATCAGCAGACCATCCAATCAACCTTCCACTCACACTAGCTTCACACTCAGTTGTACTTAACCCACCAGTTTCCCTCAGGCAAGAAGTCATACACTCATACACAACCCAGTTAGAAAGATGAGGCGAAACCACACGAGGGGTCATTTGCATGAAGAGTGTGCGTGCATCTGGGCATGTGTGAGCGAGAACCATTGCGTTTAACATGCCACCGCAAATTATCCATATTTTTATAAACAGAATCTCTTCACATTATGCTGTTCTCATTAACACACCGCCTGTAACAGCAGCAGAGGCACCCCTGCAATCACCCAATTACTGCGAGCCGCCCATTTAAAATAAACCGAACGAGAAATGGCACACAGGGTTCCAGTGGCTTCTCTGCTCGTGACAGCTGATAAATTTAATTGCAAATTTTAGTTTATTATGACTCCCGTGCATTAGCCAGCTATCTACAACCGTTCGTTTTACACCCATCGTTGTTTTTATTGTTGATATATTCACCCTCTATTATGTTACACAACACATCTTGGTTTTCTTTTATAATCTTACAAGTCTTATACCAGTGACATGGTTTAAAAGGAGAATGAAACAGTGTACGCACTGAGCGAGTTAGTTAATGTTTCTCCTTACAAGTGTTTTTTTTTTTTTTAAGTACATTTGAGAGGAACTGAATCAAAGCCTGCTACTGCTTTAATGCGTTTCCTATTTCAAAGCCAAGAGATAAGAGAATGTTCTGCTGTTTCCCTTTAAGTGTGTTTTTAAAGAACAATGCGGCTTTGCCAAGATTTAGGAAAGGTCAACGATAAGATTTCTTTGTATTCTTGACAGCATTGAGAGATAAAAGCATTGGTGGGGATATGGCTTAACATGCTTATAAAAACAGCCTAAAATACGATGAATTATCATAGGCAACTGCTGCTGATGGGAATAATTTAATGTTAAAGCCTGTGCAATTGGGGGAGAAGATGACTATTGTTATTGAAGACTGATAATCAAGTTATATTTTTTCAAACTATATAAGATTCGGCATGTGTCATAAAGAGAGGAAGATAATTACAGTCACATTGTTCAGTAGCTAGTCATCACAAGTAGGTGACGGGTCTGATGTTTTCTAGATTTAAATATTAGAGAGAGACTCTGCATGCTGTTTCTGGAGAGAAAACAATCACACATCAGTCCAACTGGAACAATGTAAGACAGCCAGGCAAATAAAAGCCAATGCAACAACAACAACAAACACAAACGCAAACCTTTCCAGACTGGATTGTGAAGGTTCATTTGGCATGTTTGTATGCAAACATACAAGACAGTTAAATCAGAGAGAGAAATAAAACACAAAGGCTGACAACAGGAAACAGAACCAAGGCTGGTGACTATAATTATAATTCAAGATAAAACAAAGTAAAACTAAGAGAGGAGATGGAAACACAGCAGGATACAACTAAAAGCCACACGTGAATTAATGTTAAAACTCGCTTGTGACTTTTTATATTTCAACAGTTGCTCTTGTGGATTGACAGACTAAGGTCAACAATTGATTAAACTGTGAAGGCTGCAGGACGATAACCATACAACCTTCATGAAGTGGACTGCTTATTCTCACACATGCACACAAACAAGCAACAAATGGCTGGAGTAAATAGGTCACTGATTTGTTTGTATTTTTGGTTTTCTTGATTTGATATAACATTATGTATTACCTTTGGCTTTTTAAGCAGCAAGTTAACATTTTAACATGTTATTCCTATATTGTTGTCTCTTAAATAGAGTTAAGTCTACCTTTAAACACACAAATCAAGAGACTAATTAATATCCTTATACCCTTTTCTAAATCAGCTTATCCCTTCAGGTAAGAGCTTCAGAGATCCCCATAGTAAATGTAATAGCTTTAAAAGTTATTTATACCTGTGTCAGCTTATCTGCAGATTTGAGCAGACCTATATGTTGTTGTATGTTGACTGTTGTCTTTTTTTGGGATGCACCATGTGAGAAAAGCCCAAGACAAATTTCCAATACTTAGAGACAAAAAAGGTAACGTTGAATCTGTTTGACAGCTCTCACTTGATCAGATTGACCTACGTCAGGGTCATCGCTTAGCCAACGACCCTGATCTTTCTCTGAGAGGACTAAGCCATGACCACAGCACACCAAAGGTCAGGTGATTTACTCCTGATGTCTAATACAACAACCTGTTCAGTGACAGTAACCCTTGTCCATCTCCACCAAACGTCTTTCCTTCCTTCTTTTATATCCTTGTTTCTTCACACCCTTAGCCTTCTCTCTTTCACTCCCCTCTAGCATTATTCTTTTTGTACCTTTACTCTTTTGTCTCCTTCCCTTATTTCATCAATCTCGCTGCAATTGTGCTCATCAATAATCTGAAGACTGAAGCATTACTTGCATTTCAATGAACCTGCACCTGTGGCAGCCCTATGATCTTAATTTCTCATTAAACTCTCTATTCCCTTTCTGTCTGCTGTTATCAACAACACAACTGTTGTTATCTCTTCCTTCTTTACTCAACTTTTCCTCCCTCACTGCCTTTCCCTCAGGCGCCTGGATGTATCACTACTTCATAGAATGCTCGCCGTCCTTGAAGGCGTCCAGGTGAATGGCAGTCAGCAGGTGGGCAAAGTTAATCTCTGGTTGTGCACATCCAGCCCAGTGAGTTTAGGCAGTATGCTGTTGTCAAACATAGAAAAAGTACGTAAACATTTGAAGAGCAGCAGAATGGTATAAATAACGGTGTTCCTGTGGTTTTAAGTGCAATGCATCATGTTGACATTAAAGAAAACAGATCGATCGCTGTCAGCATCCTCAGCAGCTCTCAGGAGAATAGGAACGAGAAGCTGTTTACCAGGAGAAGGACTGTCAGATACGCACATGCATGGCAGTGCGTCAGTCTCTCAGTGTCACTAGAGACCACACACACTGGGGAGAGTAAAGGGTGGATATCACTCATACTGTCACTGGAAATTGGTGACAAACAGCTGGAAACAGCGAGGAGGAAAGACAAAACAGGAGCCAGACAATGCGGGAAAACAATTCAAAGACACAAAGAGGAAGAGCAGATATTGTGTGAGCTATGATGGATTGAAAAATATCCTCAGCTGGGGTACACCAGGTGAGAATAAAGAGGGAGGCATCCTGACGATTAAAGGTGAGCCTCCACATACTGACCATTATTAAAACTGAAGCTGGTGCAATACTGTGCAATAAACAATAAAAGAGCCAGATGATCAGACTACCTCCTATGTGTCTCATATTCATTTATTTCCTCCCTTTTGGGGAGATGCTGCATTTGACTGGCATGGACTTTCTTTTTGAGAAGTTTGTAACAAAGCTCGAAGCAAAAGCAGTGTTATCTTAGCAACAGCCAAAAGTCAATAGTTCTTGGCAAACCAAATAGATAATAGTGTTTAGATATTCCACAAGGATGTTTTGGTAGGAGGTGGTATACCAGCGCTTGTTCAAATATATTACCCTATCGGTGCAGGACACTGTGTTTCTGCATGCAATCTGTAATGAATTATTTCTTTCTATAGTTTTTGTTTTTCAGCTGAATCAGATAAAGTCTAAAAAGTCTAAAGTCGCTGTCTCTTACTCCCGCACCCACACCCACACCCACACCCACACACACACACTGGATTGATTTAACTGTATTTCATGATTGAAGTTTAAAAATGTCACATGATTTTAGCCATTGTTAAATGGTGGAGTCCGGGTAAAAGAATACAACAGAGATGACATATATCTCTTTTCCAGAGCAACATTATCTGGCTAGATATCAAAACTGAAATTTCTACTTTAATCATAACCCTGTGTGTGTGTGTGTGTGTGTGTGTGTGTGTGTGTGTGTGTGTGTGTGTGTGTGTGTGTGTGTGTGTGTGTGTGTGTGTGTTTGTGTTTTTTTGTGTAACAAGCCTTTTGGCAAGCAAAGACTGATAACATTTCAGAGTGTTCTTCATTTCTGCAGGTCTGGCGCAGAGAAAGAAAGACATTATCTGCCTTCGCCTCCTAAATATCATTGCTCCTCAGGCAGAAGTGGAGTCTGCAGCATGTTACCCTTTTCCAACCACAAACCCTGGGAACTCCCTTTATTCATTTATCTGACTCTCCTCTTTCACACCTCCTCTGTCCAGTGTGTCTTCCCTCCTTTTCTAACACAGTTCAATTCTCAGTTCAGTCCCTCTCTGGTTGTCACACCACTGATGCCTCTGAGGACTTTTTCGCCATATTGCCTGTCCATTTCTTTCTCCTCCAACTGCCAATCCCTTCCTAGACAAGAGAGGCCTTTTATCCCAACGCTACCTGTGCCAACCTCTCAGATCATTTCACTACACCTCTTGAGCACGCTCTCGCTCTCTTTTATTTCTTCTTTTGATGGCCCGAGGATGCTCTGAGAGCTCCCTTTCTCATTTCTCTCTTCACTCCCTCTATGGCTTTAAAGTATTGAAATACATCTCCTGTTACTTTCAATACTCACTGTGTCCACAATCCAATTTCTCTTCTCCTGACTCCCACTCATCTCTCTTTGGATTTTGCTGTAAGGGCCAAAGTGAGTGTAATGTGACTGTCTCTCTTCACTGCCATGACCTGAACTGCTGTGAAAAGACTCCAGGCTTTGTTTGAGACCAAGTAGTCTCAGTACAAATTCTGAATGTAATTCTCGAGAAGATAAAAGGTCAACAAATTGTGATTTGTGGCTCTTTACTTATTAATAAGTGTAACTTTGAACATATCTTTCTTATACTTTATCAAGTTCCCACCCCACTTCCTAGTCTGACCCTGTGTGAATAATCTTAGCTACAGAGCTGAAGTTGAAAGCTTCCACATTGTAAAGGCATAGACACATCAAGAGAACACACACATATAAACATTTTAAAATATTAATTGTAAAAACTAACAGAAAATATATTAAACTAAGATCTTTCTTACGACAGTGAAGTGGACACAGAGCTGGACTTATTTTTGAACCTAATAAGCAAGCTGAAAACAACCATTATGGAATTATAAAGTGCAAATAAACATGTGGATTTGACGTAAAACCTCCCTGAATAGACACTGAAAGGTTTTAAGACAAGAAAATAAATGAGAGAAAGAGGCAGGCAGGATGCAGCTCTGTCAGGATGTGTAATGTGCTGTGAATCTCCTGTGTCCTCTTCAGATTTACCGGCAGTGATAAACTCCACCTGAGGCACAGCGCACAGTCTCTGATAACACACTTTATCATACATGCTCTCAACTCAAATATACAAACACACAGGCATGCATGCTCACACACAGACATACACACATAGGGCCTTTCAGCATACATTAGATTAAGGGGATGCTCACAACACCGAGATGTTTGGGCTGGTGAAATCAATAGGTAATGGAGGAAAAATGATGTTATTTGCCTTCTTTTTAATTATCTTTGTGCATCCAGTCTTCAGCCCTCATACAAGCACAATGCAAGATCCTCAATTGTTAGCTGTAAAGAGCTCCTGTCAATCATAAATATAATACTTCAATTTTAATATTTGAGTGTTTTCAGGCTGGGGATACATTTTATTTTCATAGTCAAAACCCTATTTCTCGGGAATATCGAATAAATGGTGGGTAGTAATTGTAACCTGGGCTCCAAATCTGTTCTTGCCTTTTCATTCATTTTTTATTGAGGCATTTCACACATATTTGTCCACATATCTGTTTTTGGAGAAAAAGTCTCCATTTTATCTAGGAGGAAGTGATAGTAGGAAGCCAGGCAGACAGTCAGTGTGCTCCTGTCAGGAGAAGCGATCGATCAGCTGCAGGTCAGATATTAGAAACTGGTTTATGGCTGGAAATTACCTTCTTTTCTTCTGCTTCCTGTCTCCATCCTTCCATCCGTTTCCCCAACTCACTCGCTCCACATGTCTTTTGTTTGTTGTCTCAGATCGATGGAGACTCCTGCGGCACAGAGCTGACAAAACCCAAAACAGACACACACAAACACACATCACATACATTGATTAATTGACGGCCTCTTTCAGCGAAAGTGCTATATTCACACTCATACAGGACATACAATGTGTTCAAACATCAACAAAACTGATTTAATTCAATATACTGCTCATCTTCTCTGCCTCCACTTTTCTAATTCTTGAACTGCAGCACAATTTTCACCTGAACTGTATTTATAGAGCTGGTGACAGCATGGCTTTCCTGCAACTGGATGAAAGACAAGGGAGACAATAGGATCGAAAAGACATTGATAAACACTGCAACAGGTTTCAGTATTTAAGATTCAACACCTTTTTCTTAATTCATCAAACCCTCTTTTTTTGGAGTTTGGAGGTTATTCAAAAGAGCAAAAAGTGTTTTGGTGACTCATTAATCAGATGCAACTTCATGAAATGTGAATCACTTGTTTGCTCTCTGTTGCAACAGCAGTAACATTTGTGGTAACCTGGAACTTGATTCAATGCAATGCCAGACATAATTAAAGGAAAATGTATCACAATAATTAACTAAAAATAACAGATTAAAGAGGAAGCGTAAAGACTGATGTTATGTGGTGGATGTCAGATTGAGTGACAGGTAAACACAGGAACCAGACATCAGCGGGAGAGAGTTCCTCGCAGGGCACACAGAGGTCATGTTACTCACTTGTATGTTTCAGGCAGGTCCTGATGTGCTGCGGCTATGTTTTCCCAGACAGATTACCAGTGCTGCCGGGGGGTTTCCTACACCCTGACATGAAGGATAAGGACGTGGCAGCTATCGTCATGGGAGCACAGGGGATCAACGCTGTCACATTTTGTATCACATTTCGTTGAAATCTTCTTCAGTTGATTGGTGAATATTATCTGTAAAAGAAACATACAGAATGTGTGTAAGGCAGTGGGTTTGGTCAAAATTTCTCTTCATGGTTTTCTATGCTGAATAGGTTGTATTGTTCATTGACAAACTAGCAATCATCAGGAACATAACGCAGCATTTCTTTGTAGGTGCTAGTCAACAATACTTTAACTACTTGTGCTATGTGGTGGTATGGTCCAAAGGTCCAAAGTTCAGGTATCAAACTTAGTAGCAGCTAATGACACATTTAGAATAATTTAATTTAAACAAGCTCATATGTATAAGAGAAATGACTTGCTTTGAAGATGAAATAATTGGTACAAAAACAAATCTTTCGTCAAGGGATTCTTCAAAAGTTAAAAAAGCGTTAAATGAATGGTTGGAATTATGTGTTACAACTCTTTTTGTGGCTGCATGCGAGTGTGTGTGTGTGTGTGTGTGTGTGTGTGTGTGTGTGTGTGTGTGTGTGTGTGTGTGTGTGTGTGTGTGTGTGTGTGTGTGTGTGTGTGCGCACGACGATGGGCATGCCTCTGCAGCAGTTGAGACGAATGTTTAATTACATGGGTTCAAAGACTCTCCATTATAAGAGAGCAGACAGAATTGAGGGGAGTGGGACCATAATCCATCCTCCTGTGAGCTCTCTGTGGCTGTCACACGATGTTGCAAGGACAAATTTAATTTAGTCAGGGGATTTAGCCCATTCAGTGGCTGACTTTGCTTTGTGAGCGTCCAGTTCCCTTTGGCTGATGCAAGCCAATGACGAGGCAGAGTTAAAGGATCCAAACCCATTCACCTTTGCAGCTCCAATTTAAACATCTAATTAACTTCCAAAAATGGCAAAATACTTTCATGGACTAAAGAGTTCCCATCAGCCCCTGTGACAAGTTGGGCTAGTGAACCCCACGTATACATTTGTACTGCTGCAATTACACTTGTGGTAAATCACTAAAACTCTAAATGACTGCTTTTTGGAGAACAGCACACACACAGCACTTGGCAAATAAGCAGAGAGGACCATGGTAACTAATAGAAATGGTAAAAATAATGTGTTTGTTTTTGCAGTGCAGAAGACCATTTTAATGGCGGGAGAGAGAAATGAGTCTGTAATATTTCCGCTTAGCAGATACAACTCTGGATGACAGTTCACAGGTTTGAATCCATGACCTTTTGGGAAAAAAACTGCAAAACAAATCTCTTGAAAAATCTCTAAAAACAGAAACTCAGAATAACCTTCCTTCCTGTAAAGCCCTGAGACATCCCTATTGTGTGGACAGATTTCTGGTGAGGAGGCAACACACCTGTGTCCTTCCGCCGGCGCCCACAATAACCACAGAGCAGGGGCTGAGAACTACTGCGTTGTTATCTCAGCATGCTCCGGTCTGGCAACACACGTGCAGTGGAAGAGCGAATAGATAAAACCACTGTACCAAACAAAGTGGGTGAGTGAGTGAAGATCACTCTGCATTTAATACTGACTTCATTTCGCCTGCCCATTCATTACAGATGGTGTAATTTCAAAGAAGAGAGTGGGCAGAGGGGAAGCTAAACCTGGTTCCTACTCCCTCATCAATCTCATAACAACGAGACGCAGAAAAATGACAAAAACATCCGGACTGTCTAGAGAGAGTGAGCTATTAAATGTCAGAGTGGATTAAAGGAAAACATAAGAAAGAGACTCTGTCTGTAAAGTTTAGTCTGTCAGACAGAGAATGAGTGAGGAGAGAGTGGATGAATGCCAAAAAGCAATTAGAGGAAATTTAGATTTTGGTAAAGCCTGGATAAAAAAAGACAGCTGTCAGGAGGAAGAGAATGATGAGTATGGTTCTGCTTCTCTGTCTGAAAATCAACTCACAACCAATATCTGACTGACTGTGATTTAAGGGGACACATAACGTAAAACACAAACATAAAAGGAATGAGCCAAGCAATGAAATGGTGTTTGGACAGTCAAACACCTGGAAATAAATCTTATTGCACTTCACACACCCACTTCCTTTACTCCCACATTCAAGCTCTGAGCAAACTACACACCTCATTATAGCTCCACTGATCAAACAGGGAGACAAAATAAATAGGCTGCAAGATGGTAAGATATAGCATCCCTGTCCATAAATAAGATTTATTCAGGGTTTTTCAAACTGTTTTGGAAATCTTCTTTGTTGTTAAACCACTTGTGTGTAAAAATAATAAGACAACACTCCCAAAAGCTCAATCCAGATATACTGTATATCTCATAGATAAAGTGTTTTCAGGAGATTGACAGAAGCATCCCATCATCTCATACACGGCGGAGCATTGACAAGTTCAATCAGTATAATTGATTTAACTAAAATATGATGTTAAAGGACGGTTCATTAGGAAAGATAAGCAGCATAACATTTCACATATTAAAATAAGTAAACCTCTTTAAAAGGAGAGCTCTAATTCATCAGTGTCTTGGAACCTGGAAAACAATTCAGGCAATATATTGTTCTTTTTTCATAGGAAATTAAAGAAAATACAGAACAAAATCCATCCTGATATACAGCAAACTATGACGCTGATAAAAGGCAGGTGAAAGTGCAAAGATATGTCCTGTATTTTGCTGTCTATAGTCATCTGGGGAGACACATCTTTTGTGTTTGTTTTAAAATAATGTAAGTACAAAAAATGAAAGCTGGAGATTCATTCCACCTCCCCTCTGTAATTAAAACTTCTGGAGCACGGAGTCGAAACACAACAAGAACACAGGAGAGCTTAAACTTGATGGCAAACACTGAAGATGTATTTGAAGTTACGGCCATAGAATTCACAAAGACATTTTCTGCAGACACAAAGTGACACAGCTCGTGCCCAACCGATTCTGAAGATCTCTCCCCATATCCCATTTATTCATTTAGAGAATAATCAACATTCTGCATGACAAGACATAACAAATCACTATAACACCTCTATCAGCTGACGCCAACAGTCAGGAATAAGGAAGCAAGAACACAGAGAGCACAGCAACCCAGGGTCGCAGGCCTGTGCTCAGCGAGGGGGAGTAGAACATTATAAACGTAAACAAAGGTATGGGCCAAAGAAATATTTCAACACCCTCCATCTGGGATGTACTAATTGTGTAACCATAACAGTCCATCCATATTGTGCTGGTCCCTCTAGATCAGATTTCTCCTCCAGATTCCCTCCATCCATCTGCTGAAATCCTATTTTCATGACAAACAATAAGACACACACAGTCGCTCCATCACTGCTGCCTGAAGCAGCCAGAGGACGGGACAGAGGGAGGGACAGAGCAACACTACAAACAGATGAGTAGAGGGAGCTGAGAAAAGGTCCTTGTTTTGTTATGTCACAGTGTTTAATCAGGCTGATGTTATTTTGTTCGTTGATATGCAGGAGTGTTGTCACAGTGAAGAAAGCAGCAGCTCCATCTGAAAATGTAAACTTGGCAGGTTCGGTACCAAGATGGACCGAAGCTTCCTTCAGGGAGCAGAAAATCCTTGGCAACTGTCAACAAACTCAACAGTAACTTAGTAACCCTCCTACCAGGAAAAGGACCCAGATGTGAAGTCAGCATGTGCTGTCACAACAAGCCTGCACTCAAAGTGAGCAGCAGCGGATGCTGTGGGAGCGACGACTCGACAATCAGTGCCATCGCCTACAGCTACGACTCACCCGAGAATAAACCTTCTCAGCATAACTCTGGTCAACCTACTCTACACTACATCAGCAGCTTCACTCTCTGTGCAGCTCACAGAGAGTGAAGAAGCTTTACAGAATGCTTTGGTTGGCATGTAAAGGGATCCTAGGTTGCACATACGGAGTAATCCCACCAGCACTATCCGTTCAGGTGGCAGTGCTCCTCATGCTGCACTGTGTGAAAAGTAATGCAGGACCCCATACTTATTTGATTGAAGCCAAGTCAAGCTAAGCAATGTGCAGGAAAGAAATGAAGGGTAGCCAAAACATTTAAATCTGGCTCAAGCTGTGAAGCCGGTAAAGACATGAAATTACTGGTGGTTTTTATACTTTTTTTCCTTGTGGCTTGTGCAAGAAAAAAGAGAAAGTAAAGCTGCCAATGTAATACCTTTGTGAAGCTGTTCAGTCCAGTTTCTAGTCATTTTAAGACTTTCCATTGCTTTTACATCTGATAGCCCTTCCTGTCTTTTCAACAAAGCAATGCACGCCCCCCACCAATGCAATTCCACTGTTTGGGTGAGCCCACAAACCTAGCATAAAAAGCTTATTTTAGCTTTATAGCTGACTGAAAACCACCCAACTCCACAGAGGAGGTTACACTTTAATGATGCTAACCAAACCAGGTATTTAATCATGGATGGAGATTATATATCCCTACGCACTAACCCCCCCCCCCCACACACACACACACACACTTTTCTCCCGCTGATTCCTTTGTTAAATTCTAATTCAAATCCATTTCCTTTCTGTCACCTCTCAGATAAAGCTGCTAATGTTGCTTAATGACATTATGCAAAGGAACAGCTCTCTGACCTGTTCTGAACATATCAAACCATCTGTCTGATGAGGGGGAGAGTGAAAGGGAGAACACCCGGGAGATGGATGACATCTCCTCGTTACAGGCACAGGCCTCCCTGTCTCTCTCCGGGGGTTAATATGGTTTTAATGAAACCCTGCTGCTGCAACAGTGTACGTCATACGGGAAAATCAGTAGGAGGTGATGGACAGGTTCACAGTGTTTATTTAGAATTAGTGAAGGATGAACACAGGAAACAAGGTGGAGGAGCCAATATGTGATAACACAGAGGAAAAGGCAAGTTATCCTAATTTGAACCAGGGAGATTTAAATGATACAGTTTTCATGGGTAGTCGTGTGTTTTTCATAGGCAGGTAATAAAGTGTTATACACAGTTTTAATGTTTGTGCATGAACAGAAAATTGAAGGAAGGGCGAGTGAGAGACGCCACTGAAGGGTTCAATCTGAAGCCGCTCCACTTAACTGAAGGATGAACAGAAGAGAGATGAGGTGAGAGGATGATTTTAGAGAGCCGACAAGTAATGTGCCGCACTGATGAGAGCATTGTGATATTAATAGGATGTTGTATATGAGTGTGTGTGTGTGTGTGTGTGTGTGTGTGTGTGTGTGTGTGTGTGTGTGTGTGTGTGTGTGTGTGTGTGTGTGTGGAGATGATAGAGTTATGGTGTATAAAAAGAAAATAAGTACTACTGGACGGGAGTCAATAGATGGATAATAGATTAAATGAGACAGGAAGGAAAGAGAGAGGATAGACAAGATGAGATAAAAGAGGAGAGACAAAGGGACATTAAATAAAACGGAGGAAGGAAGAAGGAAGTTTAGTTTATACACAGAGGAGAGATTAACTGAAGTTTGCATAAAAAGAGAGATAAAATAGATGTGACCTTCATTTATATGCAAGAAATGTGGATTGGGATCAAGAGGGAGACATATACGAGTCAGAGAGGCAAGTAAAAAGAGGTTGTCAGATCCAATAGAAACTGAGAGGGACATTGCATCTTGGATGCACACCCCGGAGTACAATAGAAGGTCATTCTTGTTCTTCAAGATTTGCTTTCAGTGGAACTTCAATGGCCTAAGTTTCTGAAAACGGTCCTGATTTCATATGAAAAGGTTTTAAAAATACAGTTTTCTATATATTTATTTACTCTCAGACCGCACAAAAAGAAAGGCTATGATGTCGGATATTACAGGGATTGTGAAAATTGCAAATTCTAAACCCATTGTCCTCTGCATGAATACAAACTTTAAAAAAAATACCAAGATCTTTTGACTATATTGGTGTGCACTTTAGACCTTGACAGTCTCGCTAAAATTAGACACAACACAGCGTATTTGTTGTTGGTTTTAGCAACGTAAGGATGCTCCACTGTGTCTTTATGTTGAACACTAGAATCTGAAACACAAACTCAGGAAAAAGAGAAACAGATTGAGAGGTGCAGAAGAAACAGAAGTGCCATATCACACTTGACTATAAAAAACAATACACTAAGAGGAAAGTTTCTCTCTTTCCCAGGGTCAGCTGGAGCGCAGACTCCTGATTGGCTTATTGAGGTCTTTTCAACAGTGGGTGTAATTGCATTTGAAAATCTAACAGAAGCCTGGCTAAGTGCTCTCACAGAGCAGCCTGCTGCCTCCTGATAGACTGGCACTAGAAAAATGAACAGCCACATAAACTCATAAACCCTCTTCACATTCATGCTGCAGAGATAAATAAAACAGTTATAGGAAGTGTGAATATCTTCTTTTCTTTCCCTTCATCTAGCAAACCCAACACTCTGAGCGTGCTGTAGTGTCGGATTTCCGCGCACCGGATATCCCCGACAGCCAGCGTATGAGAGTGTGTGTGTGATACAGCTGAGAGCAGCACTGTGAAGCTTCCAGCGTGACCAAACTCATTCGTACAGGCAGAGCTCCCAACAGAGAGAGGTAATGTTGGCTGAATGGTTCAGTCTGGAGTTGATTTACCTAAGTTACAGAGGAGATGAGGAGATGATTACCCGCAGATGGAGAGCAAACAAACAAGTCTATTTTTATTTGCATTGGATTAATTAGAATACAAAATGATGAAATGTAGCAAGCTTTACCCTTCAAGACGCTAGTTCATGTATCCTGCTATCACTTAAACTTTTACCGTATACCTAAGCTGCTGTATGACATTTTAAGTTTTTTGAAATGTAAGCAGACCGTATTCAGTGAGTGATACAGCGCCCTCCATCATTGTTGTGTTAATTACAGCTCAGTCAAATTAAATGAGATTAAACAATTGCATGGCTCAAAGCCCCGGTGAGTGATACTCTCGAGAAGATAGAGCTATAACACTCGTAATTTGTTAGATAAATGTCAGAGCTAATAGAGAATTTAATTAATTTAAATATAACAGCACATTAATGACTTAAACATGCGTAATGAACTGTGGAAAAGCATGTAACAAAAGCCCTCCTGTGAAAGTTCACCCTTACGGTCAAATCCAACAGACACGGTGCATTATGTATAAAGATCATTTGTAAAGGCATACGTTATCCTTATGAAAAAACTGCGAGCGGGAGAAGAACGACAATGGTTATATCCATTTGCTTCTTCATTTGCATGAACATTCGTGCTCGGTGACATTCGTGGCTCCATAACCAGGAGCATCAGTTACATCTAGAAATGATCACGCACTCCCTCTTGATTGCATAATTGATTTAATGTGGCTAAGAGGAACAGGAGAGAGCTGAGAGGCACAGGTTGGGTTGTAGGAAGATACATCTGCATAATTGTTTTAACCCCTAATTTCTCTTTCTTTGCAGAGTTTTTCAGCCTCTCTGTCAGGGCTATTGTGGTCAGATTGAACAAAGAGGTCTGGAAGAGAGGGGTTATTACAGGTGATTGCAGGCTGAGTAATAACTGAGGGCAAAGTCGTATGTGGGCGGCGGCCATTTTAATTCATGACTAAAGCAACAATTTTATAGATTTAGATAACAAGAAACCATAGCTTATACAACAGAACGTTCACATTATGTTTCTGAAACTTTGTTGGTGTTACTTTCTCCTACTAAATGTATTTCAGTGCCTTTATTTTCTTGAGTCACTCTTTACATGATTTGCCCATTATTATTTACTTTAATTATGTCTCTCAATTAGGGTACATCCATAAGAACACGTCCATGAATATCACTGTGTAGTCTCACCTATTGCTGGGTTTTGACAGTGAAGGTTGTGTCAAACCATTATGAGTATACAGTAACGTACAGTGCAGACCAGTTTGCTATACGCGTCAGTCTGAACAAACAGAAAACACAAAGGGTACAGAAGTCTGTGAATAACGACACATCACTGGTTCTAATCTCAAAGTGGAGAATCGATTGACTGCTCATGACAAATAAAATGGGCCCTGATTGAAAAACTTTAAAACTCTTCTTGTGGTCAATGAATTGCAAAAACAAATAATCCAGTCATCTCATATGTCAATTATACGTTTTCTTAAACTTTTACCATATATATATAAACCCACACCAATCACATGGTAAAAGGGCTGAAGAGGCTTTTTAAATCAATAGTTATTCATTACAAGTATGTAGATGAAGGCAACTCGATGAGATAGAGAATTGGTGTGGTTTCAAACACAGTAGTTGTCCATTTGTTATGAAAGAGTAAACACTTCTCAGACATGCGTAAGCAAAACATAAATCTGCACAACTTTAGCTCTGAAACTTAAGCTGCACTGGAAGTATCGCACAAAACTGTGTACCTTTTGTGCTGTTCAGTTTCTTACTTTTACTCTTTGTATTCATCTCTCCTCGCTCTCCTTCTCAGATCATGTGTTCGGCTTGAATTTGAAGCAGCTCCAACATCGCTTTCCGGTTTAGCTCCCTCTGTCTTGCTGCCTCTCACTTTGTCTTGTTTTCTGTATTAACACATTTCGTCTTGTCTGTCTTTTTCTACGGAATACTAATGAAACTAGCTGACCATCTGTCCATGTGTGCATTATGAGTCTTATTAGATCGCATGACTTATTGTGGATGATATTGAGCCATCCTCCATCATTGTTCCTCATAACTCCCCAGTGACTCAGCTTTAACTAATCAGGTCTGCGCTGCAGGCAGTTCTGTCCACAGTGTATACCCAGCTTTTCTCATGTTGCCTTATTTGCCTTGTTGTTGTCAAAAATATGAGGCTTGTGCACAAGGTTGCCTGGGGAGCTGCACCTGTGTACCCCAATGTCAGGGTAAAAGTTACTGCTATAATGATGTTGTTTATAATGCCTGTGACTCAGTACCCTCATACCATACTGGATATACAGCCTTTTAATGATCCAGCATCTATAGGACCTTGAACACATATTTCTGAGCAAAAGTTCAAGAAAACCCTGCTATTGCTGTTTGTGCTGCATGTCTGCTGATGAACTAACAGTATCCTCACCGAGTGGCTTAATTGTTTAATATTAAAAGTTGTTTCAGGATAAGATCTAATAATAGAGACATTAACTATCCGTCTAAATGAAAGAGGTTTCTGTTATTTTTTTTAATGTAGATTTGAGTTTAAAACACAAAGATCATACACTTGAGAGTGGTGAGGGAAGGAGAGCAACATAAAGAAACAAGACAATTTTGAAATAAAAAGAAAAACAAATTTCCGCTTTTGCTTTTTTTTAAAGCATTCCCCAGGGAGTGACTGTCTGGCCATTGAGAGGCACTGGAGTGTGGGATAACTGAAATGAGGATACAGAAAAGAGGAATTATAGAGGGATAAAAAAACACACCAAGCCTGTGAAGGGATGATGGGAAAATGACAAAATTAATGTGCATGAAATATCGCTGTATATTATGGATGTAACTCAGAAGATTTGTTACATAATAAGCTGCCCAGAGAGAGAGCAGACTTGGCTCCATTCAAGACTTATTCACTATCTTGAAGTGGGGACAGATTTCACATAAATACACACACCAACAATTGACAAGCTTTACAAAACCATGAATACATTACAGCTTAACTTAATCTAAGAAGTGCGAGCTCACAACATTTCCTCATTCAGGTATTTCAGAGGCTCGTTTTACAAAATGAAGTCTGACATTTAGCTCGAGGACCTCACAGGGCCAGAACATTTGCACAATGACATTCTTCTAATTGGAAGTTGACTCAACCGTTTAAATGAAATAGCAAAAAGTAGCAGTTTAAGCACTTGACTTGGTGGCTCACCTTCAAGCAGAACTGTTGTGATTGTATCTGAAAAGGAAGATTTCTCTTTTGCGCTTTTTCCTTTCAAACTTTTCTTAAGGCATGTTAAATGACCCCTGTATGTCAGTATCCTTCAAGTCCCTATTTTCTTCTGCAGAGACTTTTTTCCTCTTTGATGAAAAATAAAAGTAGGCTCTAACCTCTGAAACAATTCAGGAGCTTCTATCTGACAATGGATTTTTTTTTATCCTTTTAAAAATATTTTATCCTTTGGTTGATGGCACTGAAAGCAGAGACGCTTGTGTGAGCTTTAAAGTTGTCATTTAAAAAAACATATGGCTCAGATACACATTTACAAGCAATGACCTTAATATTTAGCCAGTGTCTACCATAATGTAACCGGGTTAAAATCAGGGTTTTGAGTACTCATGAGTATATACATAGTTTATTGTTTTTCGTAATGTTTTGTTAGGTTGCTATTTTGCTATTGTGTTTTGTGATTTATATGTTGTATATATCTGTTTGTTTATCTGTAATGTGGCCATCCCGCCAGGAGGGGGCGTAATGGGGGGTGAATGGGAGACGGGGAAGTGAGGGTGAGAGGTCAGGGAAAGACGCGGGAGTTGGAAAAAAGAGAGAGGAGGAAAAGACGTGTCCAAAGAGCACATGTTAATAATAGTTTTCAGCTAAAGTGGATGACATATCAGCTTTACAGTTTGGTTCACCCAGCGGAGTTCGAGTCCGACTACCAACTTAACCAGTTGGAACGAGTGGCGGTTGGTTAACGCAGCCAGCGTCGCTGCTAGGACCAGCTTCTTGGGGACCGCGGACCGGGCAGAGGCGCCGACGGGCTTCGTTCGCCTTCCTCCGGCCAGGAGGAACCAAGGCAACACGCCAAGGACGAGTGCCGTTGCCGCGGACTTTTCATGGACTCATTGGGTTCTCCCTGGAACACTACCGATTCACTACCGACGTCACCCACCACTCACCTGTACGTGAGTACGGTCCTCGTTCGCTCATAGGGAGTGAAGAGGAGTACGCGGCGTCATCAGGCCTGCAACGGGGGTTTCTTTGGTTTCTTTGTTTTCTTTCATTTAGAATGCCGGCTTAGGTTAATACGTGTATATAGCCATGTTGTAACTGTTTCACTTTATTCTAAAGCAAGTAAACATTTGAAATCATACATTTTTGTTTGTTTATTTATGTGTAGTGTTTATGTCACTGTGTATGTTTAAATGTGTTGTTCGTAGTTAAGGGTACTGGTTACATTTTAATCAATTAATTTAGGGAATCTAAACTATTCAAAAAAGTATTCATGTTAGGTTAAAGAACCTAGGGCCCTGCCCTCTATCGATCAGGGGTAAAAGGGGCTACATAAAATGGAGGCACCGCTGGGATAAGTTTGGGTTTTCAAGATAATCAGTACCAGTTAAATACTAGTGAAATTAAAGCTGCAGTAAATATATATATTTTTTATATATATTATATATATTTTTTACTAAAATTTGAGAATGGAAAGTCAAGCTGAGCTTGTGTCAGAGCTAAAGGGCTGGTGCCGTGGAGAAGTATTGGATGAGGCTCATGCACTCATGGTTCTCATTCGAGAAGATGTGGAAGTCACACAAATTGAAGAGACCCTGCACACTGTTAAATGTCTGGGACGTGTTCGTGTCCGAGGTAGGAATTACAACATGAGGCGCAACAGGTATATGATCCTGTGTGAGTGTCGTGAAGAGCTAAAGAGGGAAAATGTTCCTGCTGAAGTGATGCCTACTGATGGTAATGAGGCGTGGCCTATAGTCATAGTGGGTGAAGCCCTATCTGCACCGGTAGATAGTTTCAGTGAGTTGCTAGCCGGAGCACAGCAGGCTGAGGAAAGGACAGGGGAGAAACCCCAGAGCAGGTCCCCTACTCCAGTTTCCCCCAGTAGCCAAACTGAGTCCATTCTGCATGCACTTGGTGATTTGCTTGACAAGACAAAGCCCACTATTGATCATGGAAGCTATCGCCGCCTACGCATTTTTTCTGGAACCCTGCCCATTCCAGCAGGTGAAGAGCAGTTTGAACACTGGCTAGAGCAAGCATGGCTTATGGTCGAGGAGTGTGATTGTTCTGTTAAGGAGAAAAGACGTAGACTAATGGAGAGCCTTAAAGGTCCCGCGCTGGAAATAGTTAAAGCAGCCAGAGCCAGCAATCCTGATGTTAGCCCTGAACAGTGCCTGGAGGCAGTTGAGCATGTGTTTGGGACAGCAGAGTCTGGAGATGATCTGTACTTTGCGTTTCGCTCAATGCAGCAGCAGTCAGGCGAGAAGCTCTCTGACTTCCTGAGGCGTCTTGAGCGGTCGCTAGATAAAGTGATTAAGAAAGGTGGTGTCCTGCTGGACAGAGTAGATAAAGTACGGCTAGAGCAGCTGTTGAGAGGTGCTGTAGCATCTGACTTGATGTTGGTCAATCTCCGCCTAAGAGAAAGGAGAGACAAGCCGCCAACTTTTCTCCAGTTGTTGAAAGAGTTAAGGACAGAAGAGGAGTATGAGGCCTCAAGGAAAAGGCTCAATCCCGCTGTGCAAAGTGTTCATGTTAAGCCAGAGATTGACGTTAAACAGGCTGAAATCCAGGGCTTAAGGGCAGAACTAAAAGAGCTCAAGGCCCTGGTAGCTGCTATGATGACGCAGAGCCAGAGCATCATAGCTTGAGAGACCAAGAGTCTGATCGAGAGTTAGCTCCTGGTGACACCAGTGATGCTGATTCAGAGTCTGGCCCTGAGCAAGAGATTTTCAATGTGTCCAAAGATAATGGGAGGCTAAGATCTGAGCCTAGGCCCAAGAGAGCTGTAAAGCCAACAGTCAGGCTTACATATGATGAGCCGGGTAGATCCAGAGATCAGCCTTTGACCATTGTTCACAGAGGTATTGTCATTAAGATTGGACATGCATAAAGCAACATTTGTCACTCTTCATACCCCTTAGTTTGAGTCTTTTTAGTGTTGTATGAGGACATACAGACTAGGGATGTCCCGATCCAGGTTTTTGCACTTCCGATCCGATACCGATATTGTATTTGCATTTCCGATCCGATACCGATACCGGCCTATCCAAGCATGTATTAAAGTTTAAAGTTATTTAGCCTACTAACTTAGTTGTCAGACTCATGTTGAAAAGAGTTTTCCTGTTTATTCAGGGATAAACACAAAATTGACAAAATTATAAATAACAAACAGAAATGGCATCAATTAACAGTAAAAAGTGCAAATAATACTGTAAACTGTACACAGTTCACTCACACTCTTAGAGTACAGTATACAAACACCCGCACCCTGCAACACTCAAACACAAACTCAAACACAAACAGTCACACAGACGTGCACTTCCAGTGTAAAGTGCAAATGCACGTTCACAAATACAGTGAAAGACATGTACGTTGGGTGCCTGTACTTATGTGACGAGATAAATGATCTCAGAGAGGTACACAGGCTGAACTCACAAAAGGGACAGCACATACAAATACAAGCATACACCAAAGGGACAGAGCACAGACACACACATTTGCTGTCCCTGTACATAAAATGTGTGATGTAGTGACACTGTAATGACAGGTTTGGGTCTGAAAGAGTGTGGGCACCAATTAGCCAAATCAGTGAATTAGTGTGGAGACAGAGAGAGAAAAGGGACATAAAAGAGGCTCATTAGCAGTCTCCATTTACATTACAAATAATACTGTAAACTGTATTAAGAAAGCAAATCACACAAACAACCTGAGTAGAAAATAGTCTAGTAACTCAGCATCAGTACTCTGCTCTTGAACAAGTGTAAACCAAGGCTTTAAAAACAATCAGTGCAAATAATATTGTGAACTATTTAAAAACAAAAATGACTTCTACTCCCCAATCTCCTCCACACTTTGCTGCTCCATCTCAATCTACACACTCCCTTCAACTGTATGCCCTGGCTGCAGTCCGAGCATGATGGGGAGATTCTTTTTTACAAAGACGAGCATTTCAAGATGCTCAGGTGTCAGCCTGCTCCTGTGTTCATCAATGATGAGTGAGACTGCGCTAAAAAGCCTCTCGCTCTCAACGCTGGTGCAAGGAGCACTGAGAAACTTGGCTGCTGTTGCTGCCAGGGTGGGTAGTCGAGCCTGATTGTCTCTCCAGTATTGAAAAGGATTGTGCTTACGCCCAAGTGGAGGCTCACTGAGGTAGCTCTCCAACTGAAACAGTGCCCCTGGGGTGATCTGCTGCTCAGACGGACCTGCTGTGCCGCTCTCCTCCAGTATCTCGTCAAAGTAGCTGCCCAGGCTGCTGGTTGAGCTTCCAGCCTCCATTTCTGGTGTTTGCCTTGCTGTCTCAGCCTCAGCCACACCTTCCCCAGAGGGCATGGTCTTCAGTTCTTGTTCCATTTTCATCACCTCTACCTTTAGTGCCTCCTTTGCCTGATCCAGGTTGGTAGCAGTGAGGAACCTTAACATTTGGATGTAATGTAATAAAGATGTATCAATTATTTTATATTGTTTCAGTCAGTCTCCACATATTAATGGTAAATGACAACCAGTAACACACAAAATAGATCACAAACGATCAGCAAATGATCAACAGTGATGTTAATTTCCTCACCCATCAGATAACTGAAGACAAATAAGAATATTAACACTAGACTAATAATAATAAATTCCCATCACCTTATATAACCATAAATAATAATAATAATAATACAGTGGAAACCGCTTATAGTGATCACGTGGTCCAGAGCCAATTTGAACACTATAAGCGGTTGATTACTAAAACCAAATTTGTATTACGTAGGCCTACAGGTATTTCACTTATTTTTTTATGCAGAATATCATCTAAATGCCATTTGTATCGTTTTTCAATGAGAAAAATTAAATGAAACGGTAGCTTCAGCATTTACTGAATTGTATTATCATGCAAGTTTAATTATAGTACTGCGCAGTGCGCAGACACTGTAACTCAAATACAGTAGCCTACGTAACTTATTCTGCGCTGTGCGTCGGCTCTGCTGTGCCGCCGGTGCATTTTTTTTTCAAGTCTGACATTCATAAAATGGCCAAAAATTAACATTATAAGCGGATTTCTTGATTAATAAGAATTATTTAAACAGCATTTGTATAGAAATTATTCTTTCCCAAGCCTTTTGATCTATATAAGCGGTTGATTACTATATCCGTGACCACTATAAGCGGTTTCCACTGTAATACATTCCCATCACACCTACAAAACAATAGGCTACTGAAATACTGACAAAGAAATAAATGCCCGCTGTACAGTAAAATATTTTCAATATTGTACTAAAGCTTATAACATTCTCAAATAATTATAAAGCACTTACTTGTCTTTGTAGCGTGGATCTAGCATTGTTGCCACGGCATAGAGGGGTTCCGTTTCCACATGGTCAAAACGTGTGTGAACCGCATCGAGTAATGTGGCCTTCATGGTTTGAATCCCTCGGTGTTCTTCGCTCTCACTGTCCAGAAAGCGTGTCAGGACACGGACAAATGGGATAACATCAGCTGCTGTGGCGGAGGCTGCACTGACCTGGGCTGTCAGCTCTTGAAAGGGTTTAAGAACTGTCGCCATTTTCTCTAGCAGCGACCATTGGTTGCCTGTTAATGTGACTGGCAAATTGCTGTCGCTATCCGATACATAGGCCTGCAGCGCCCGCTTACAATGCACAAGGCTGTCGATCATCATCTTCGTACTGCTCCATCTGGTTTTAACGTCCTGTTGCAAACGCTTCGGTTCAACATTCAACTCTTCTTCAACATCCTCGAGTTCCGCGTAGGCCTTGGGGGAGTGTTTGAAGTGGGTCACAATTCTTCTCCCGTTGGCGATGGCATCGCTTACAGCTCGCTGTGCCAATAGACCGTGTTGGACAACGAGTTGTAAGGTGTGCGCAAAACATCCCAGGCTGGGCACTCCAAGCTGTTCCATTGCCTTTTTCATATTGGCCGCGTTATCTCTTTGAATTACATGGACCTTCTTTTTGTCCATCTTCCAAGCACGTAGCATATGTTCCATTGCGTCTGTGATGGCATTCGCTGTGTGTGAGCCTCTAAACTCGCGCGCATGTAAAACAGCTCTCTTTGGGGTGAAATCCGGCCCAATCCAATGTGCAGTTAAACTTAATAAAGACAAAGGACGGTGATCACAGCTCCATATATCAGTTGTGAAACTCAAATAATTTGCACTCTCTATCTGTTTGGTAATGTAATCTGTAACATCTTTGTGAATCAGGGGGATCGTTTTTTCAAGGATGTAATGACGGCTGGGCATGTTGTACCGTGGTTCCAGGTGCTGGATGGTGCGTCTAAATCCCACTTTACTCACGAGAGATAATGGCTCGTCATCCAGAATGATTTCCTCGGCAATGACTCGTGTTATTCCCTGGGCTTTAGCACTGTTCAGTGGCAGTATGTCACGCTTTGCAAACGTTTGTGCAAGAGTAAGTTGTGTTGGACCTTTCTTTTTCTTTTCTTCTGTTTTCTTTAAAAACTCCTCATGCTGTTTATGGTGGTATTTCGCCAAATGCTTAATAAGATTGGTTGTATTAAAATGCCTTACAACTCTACCACCACGCTTGACTTTATTGTGGCAAGTTTTGCACTCCACCTCTTCATCTTTTTCGTCTTTTAGGGTAAAGTAATCCCACACAGCCGACATCTTTACCGGTAACTTCAAATGGCCGTCTTAATGGTTAGGACACCTGTGGGTTAGGAGATGCGCTCGTGTGTTGGTGTGCTGGAAAATGCGGAGCGGATATTAGGGAACAACACAGAAAAAAGTGGAATGGATTATTTAAATCGGTGCGCTGGAAAACACGGACCGGACTTTTTTTTAAACTGGATCGGGAGTCTGTGGATCGGCATTTTTCCATGCCGGCCGATACGCATTTTTTTGCAAATATCGGCGGCCGATCCGATCCAAATATCGGATCGGGACAACCCTAATACAGACCTTTTAGAAGGGGGAGGGTGTAGCCGGGTTAAAATCAGGGTTTTGAGTACTCATGAGTATATACATAGTTTATTGTTTTTCGTAATGTTTTGTTAGGTTGCTATTTTGCTATTGTGTTTTGTGATTTATATGTTGTATATATCTGTTTGTTTATCTGTAATGTGGCCATCCCGCCAGGAGGGGGCGTAATGGGGGGTGAATGGGAGACGGGGAAGTGAGGGTGAGAGGTCAGGGAAAGACGCGGGAGTTGGAAAAAAGAGAGAGGAGGAAAAGACGTGTCCAAAGAGCACATGTTAATAATAGTTTTCAGCTAAAGTGGATGACATATCAGCTTTACAGTTTGGTTCACCCAGCGGAGTTCGAGTCCGACTACCAACTTAACCAGTTGGAACGAGTGGCGGTTGGTTAACGCAGCCAGCGTCGCTGCTAGGACCAGCTTCTTGGGGACCGCGGACCGGGCAGAGGCGCCGACGGGCTTCGTTCGCCTTCCTCCGGCCAGGAGGAACCAAGGCAACACGCCAAGGACGAGTGCCGTTGCCGCGGACTTTTCATGGACTCTCGGGGTTCTCCCTGGAACACTACCGACACACTACCGACGTCACCCACCACTCACCTGTACGTGAGTACGGTCCTCGTTCGCTCATAGGGAGTGAAGAGGAGTACGCGGCGTCATCAGGCCTGCAACGGGGGTTTCTTTGGTTTCTTTGTTTTCTTTCATTTAGAATGCCGGCTTAGGTTAATACGTGTATATAGCCATGTTGTAACTGTTTCACTTTATTCTAAAGCAAGTAAACATTTGAAATCATACATTTTTGTTTGTTTATTTATGTGTAGTGTTTATGTCACTGTGTATGTTTAAATGTGTTGTTCGTAGTTAAGGGTACTGGTTACATTTTAATCAATTAATTTAGGGAATCTAAACTATTCAAAAAAGTATTCATGTTAGGTTAAAGAACCTAGGGCCCTGCCCTCTATCGATCAGGGGTAAAAGGGGCTACAATAACAACAACTCCTGAATTGTTTATGGTACTGCTGTGAGTCCGTTAAGAAGAAGAATAAAGGCTACATTTCCTCTTTCAACCAAAACTTTCTACCAATATAAACTATTTTTAAGAAATATGGATCCAAAATTAAGACGACAAGCTGCCTGTGCTGATTAAATGGGCCCTATTATGCTAATTTTTGTATTTGTATTTGTATTTTGTGCATCTACGGTGAAATGTTTACATGCTTTAATGGTCAAAAAGATCATTATTTGTCTCATTCTGCCTGTGCTGCAGCACCTCTTTTCACCTTCTGTCTGAAACCAGAGTCCAGTCAGCGCCGACTGGTTATCTGGCCATCTCTGTTGTGATTGGCCCTGATCACGTACAATGTGTTGGGGCGTAAACCAATAGAAAAGCTAGCAAAGTGGGGCAAGTCATTTTTTTTTACAATATTGTATGAGTTAAGGGGCGACCAAAGAAGCTGCTTGAAGACAAATTCAGTGGATACTAAGGTACTGTCAGTGTAGTTCCTCTTCTCTTTGCTGTGAACATCAGCCTCTGTCCGCTGCAGCCTTTAAGAGGTTCAGATTAATAAGTATAACCATGTCGCCCTGCAGTGCATCCTGAAGAAGTGAATGCTAATAAGCTGCAGACAGACATTTTGCCAGAGGGCAGTGGACAGGTGCCAAAGGCTGACCAGTCGAGTATAGTGTCTGAAATCTGTCTGGTAGACTCCGAGTGTCTACTGTGTTCTGGTTTGATGAGGGAAAGTGAATGAGAGGCTACTATGCCTGCAGGATAAAGGATTCAACTGCTGATTGTGACCAATTACAGTCAATAGAGCTGAAAATAAATAATAGAGCTCTGTGACACTGTTCAATATGTTTTCTCAACACTCTCGCCAAAAGAGATTTTTCATCGTCACCCCTGCAAGGACTGTTTTAAGTGTATACGTCGAGCCAGCTGTTCTATAAGCACTAATTCAATCCTTAATTCAATCTAAAAATAAACAACCACTTTAGTTTAAAGTAGTTTAACTTTTAATATTACTAGACCTTCAGTGAAAAGGCCTCCAACTTCTTTAATTGTATCTACAAAGCTTGGTGCCAATTAGATAGAAGCACGTAGAGGTTATCAATGAACGACCTCATTCACGTGCAGCGAATATAAACCCAGCTATAACTGCACCAGATGGGAACGTATACAGTATTACCAGTAATAAACCAAACAGACAAGCTGAATCCACTTCTGGTCAGAGAGAAACCCTGGTCCTTAGTGACTTGAGCTGAGCATTACCAAAGGGATTTATTCAGTGTTGCAGTCAAGATAAATGGATTAGTATTACAAACAAAACGGGTAATTAAACCAGTAAATAGTCCACATCCTTCTTACCACTAGAGGTATCCTAAACTGTGGTACACACAATATGCTTTACAAAATGCTTGGTTCTTTCTTTGCTTAGGTGTTATAGATTAAAGCGTACACCATAAGCTCCAGCTTCAGAGAGGAGCACTCCTGTTAAATGATAAGTCACATTTTCAAGTGTATCAGATGCATGAGGTAGTTCTACTTTATAGGGATTGAGTGAAACTTTTTATATAGGTTGTATAACAAAACTACATCACTCTTTTCTTTGATATCACTTTCTCAAATACAACGGACTCTAAATGCATCTCACCTCTCAGCAGCTCAGAAGTTGGTTAATTGTTAAAGTTATAGTAAAGAAATATTAGCAGATCCCTTTCTGCTGTAGAGGGAAACAATGCACGCTCTGCATTTCTGAATTGTGACTGTATTTACAGTTCACAGTATAAAGTAGATAACAATAGATAAACAGATATGCATCTATTTTGATAATCGGGTTCATTTTGGTTTTATTCATTTGAAAGGAAAATAAGTACAATTCTCTCTTCTGACAGGTGTACATGTTTTGGTTTCTTTAAGCCTCCAGAACTGTCAACTATGTACCGTTGTGGACAGCACAAAACATTTGAGTATGTCATCTGGGGCTTTGGCAAATAAAGATTGACATTTTTCAACATTTTCTCACATTTTGAGAACCTAATACTAAATATTTCATTAAGAGAATTGTTGACAGATTAACAATGAAAAAAAGTGGTAGTTGCAGCGCTACTTGATTGTGTTTTGACCTCTACATTACAAAGCAAAAAAAAAGATCTGTATCAGAAGAACATATGTAACAGGGTGGGAAAAACACTTTCTCATTTTGATGAAATAATATTTCTGGCAGAAAGACATTACCAACTTCTCTTTAGTACGGTGGTATGAAGACCCAACACTATGCCGATAAAGAGATTAACGAGAATAAAACATTTATGTATCAACTTACCTTTAACTGATATGTAAATATTAATGCCTTTCTTTTCCCATCACAGGGAAATGTCTACAACGCGCGGTTACACCCTAGAGTTCATGGCTTTGGGAAAGACATTACATGAGCCGGTAAAGACCAAAGATTATTTGAATATTGAATGAGTGACCTTTTCCTCCCTCCTTCCCCGATGTGTCACTCTCTCTCCCCTGTGTGATCCATCCAGGCGAAACGTGGACATCTGTGACTGCTGAGAAGCATACCTGAGTCTGGGAGGATGTGTTAAGCTTTCACTCTTATGTCTTTTAAACCAGACTCAGCACAGAAATCATAGTCTTTTTTATTTAAAACTATAGCCCAGAGCAACTGTGAAATGTAAGCTGTGGAGATTTTTGCCTTTGGCTAGAAAGCTGTAAGACTGTGCTCTGCTTCAATATAAATGACTGACCGACTCTTTCCTTTTATGCTGCGGTATTGAGAAGCTTTATTAATGAATAGAAGAATCCTAGTACTGCCTTTTATTCTCTCTTTAATGTAGCTCCTATTGGAGTCTGTCTGTAAATACTGCATGTCTTTGCAGCTCAACAAACCAATAGTGGAGGTCTATGTGTTCACATTGCTATTCACAAATTCAGCACACACACACATTCAGCACACACACACACATTCAGCACACACACACACACACACACACACACACACACACACACACACACACACACACACACACACACACACACACACACACACACACACACACACAGCAGGATACTTTATTTCACTGGCTCCCCACTGGTGTGTGAGACAAGCACACACAAACAAAGAAACTCACACTGCCTGCAGGTAATGCCAGAGGTGGCCAGCATTCATCTCATTTGTATCTCATCTATCTGCTGAATAATAACCAGGGAGAAGCAGATGCATGTCAGGGAAACAAATGGGGGGAGCCGCTGAACCATTTGGTTTAATAAGGCGGATACGAGGAGGGCGACTTTTGTTTTCTAACAATGTGTTTTGTTCCTGGCACAGTGGCCGGAACTAAAACATATTATTTTGATAAATATTCCTTCATTGCTTTCTATAGAACACACAGATTCTTTGTCTTAGATAGAAAAGTTTTTGTAAAATACATTTTGTCTTGCCATTTTATTACTTCTCTAAGGTCAGATATGTGCTACATTTCAGGGACCGTTAGGCTCGACTGAGCACTTTCTGGTTTGATAGTTCAAATGTTCCTCAAGAATAACAACTGCAAACATGCCCACTGTTTCTAAGCCTGTTATCAGAGGCCATGTTAGCCTACGTATGACATGCTACTGGAAAAATCCCTTATGCTGTGCTGCAGAAGAAGATCTTTAATCTACTGCCCACAAATTATCAATGTGTTAATACCGGCAGTGCTGAGACTCAAGCAAAAGCTTTCATGTCAGCATGCACTAACAGACCATGATGTTAGGATTGACACTAACGCTGGAAATAGCTCCATGTTACTGCCGGGGCTAGCTTTGATCCTCTTGAGTGCATTTGCCATGGCTCTATCTGGTTCAGATGATGAGCTGTAGGCTTGGTTATCTCTCTGCTCCATACTGACATCTCTCCACATTCCTGACACATGTAGAGCGCTAAGAGCACTTAACACGGCTGTGTACCAAAGCTGGAGTATCACTTCATACTGTAGTACAAAGACAATGAAAGACATTGTGTTGGTTTCAAGCTAGTGTTGTCAACTAACCAAGGAATACTGACAAACTGCTTCTTCGGTGAATCAATATGAAATGTGTTTTTGTCCTAATGCCAGAGAGCATCAATATGAATCAGGTTTGAGTTGTATTCTTATAAGAACAGCTACAGTACAGCAAGATCCCCCTTTATTATCAACCACTGTTTCTGAGTTCAAGAAAAAACTTTCAATCTCAACTTCAAGGCATTTAACATGTCTTGAGCTAAAAACTACACACATGTTACACAATTTCCAGTGGGAGAGACTCAAACTAAAATATGTTAACTTAAAGGAACAGGTTGTGCCATGACAACATGAAGACACACACACACTTTCTGCTATGACACATTCATGCTACACTGTGGGGGTATACAGAGGGAGGGAGCAGAGCACCGAGGGGTTCAGGGAGTTTTTCATGTTGTTCTGTAGGCTGTGACATTAACAACCAAAGGGGTGATTTAACTTCTAAATTCATCCACCTCCTTTATTTATGAGCCAGCAAGACTTTTTAGAGAGCACTGATGGATCTCTGGCACTTTATGCCCAAACCCTGAGGACTTGGTACCAGCAGAATAGCTGAGAGGAGGGGAAATGTAGAACGGTGAAAAGTGGGGAACAAAATAGTGTTGCAAAGGGGTGACATGGGCATTTTTTTGGGGCCACGGTTTTGACGCTGAGTCATCCAGGAAAATACATTTCATTTTTGTGAAGCCCTCTGATTGTTTCCATGTTCCTACCATTCCCCTCAATCTTGTCATTCTGTTACTCTGTTCAATCTCTACATCCTTTTCTCATCACAGTGTCCTTCTTCTCTCAACGTTATCAGCTCTTAAAGTAATCTGTCCCTCTGCAAGGCTTTTTCTGGACCTGTATATACCCCCTTACACAGACACACACATACACACACTGTCTGGGAATGTCGTGTCTGTTCCCCCCGGTGTAGCTTAACTTCCTGTGGTTTGGCCTAAAGGCTGCTATGATCTTCACTTCAGACTCTTTGCACGTCATCTTGCCTGGAGAGCAGAAATGTCAGGATCAAACAGACGCCGACTTACTCATCTTCTTCATCTGGATTGTGTGCCCTGTGTTTACCAATTTTAAAACATACGAGGTTTTGATCCATTATCCCTCAGTTAATGTTAAATTGATTAAAAAAATCTTCTGTGGTTGAAGCAAAGCCGAGTCATATTTGTGTAAGCTTAACCACAACCTGCTGATAGGGCATAAGAGACTGTATCCAAATGATAAGGTTCACTTTTAGGGCTCGGCCACGCGTCATTATCACATTAGCGCATGAATTAATCAACACAGTCAATTATTTTATCGCGCATTAACTCATTTAAATTTGTACTATTAATATTATTCATTTTAAATTCCGTTGCTGTCTGGCTCTGAATACACATACAGACAAACCATGGGTCACAGTAGGGGTGGGATGTTGATCAGTATTGGCTCAGGATGGAGACATCACGCGTCCCAACCAATGACAGCAGTTGGGGCAGGCGTAAGACTGCTGCAGCGCTCACATGAACCGAAACGGAAAGAAGGCAGGGGACAGAAACATGGGGAAAAGTCTCTTCCAGACGGTGTTGATGAAGTCATTTGTAACCACTGGAAAGTTGAATTTTCGTATCACTGGACTCTGAGGGTGATTTGTTTTTCTATAACAAACTAGATAAAAGGTTCATTATTGAATTTTGCGCTTAACATAATTGAGATTAATCGCGATAAAACATTTGAATCGTTGCCCAGAATTTGACTGTTTACCACATTAACATAGTCTAATCCTGTATATAGGTCAAATGAACCCAACAAATGATTTACTTCTCAGTGTAACAAACAATTCAGCATATTTGAAGAAAACAGATTTCATAAAGAATTAATGAATTTTTACAAATTCCTTTAACATGTATGTGTTGTTCTGAATGGGCATTTAGAAAAACACATTGCTTTTTTAAATTGCAGAACTTGTTTCAGTTCAGTTCATCTCTCTTTTCTCCCAGAGCTATAAATATTTAACAGTGATTGGATCCGTTTCACTGAGATGACAAGCATGCATGCAGCAAACATTACCCCTGAATGTCTGCTCTGCATACGTGTGTTTGTGTATTCGTTTTCATCTCTTCTGTTTCTCATCAAGTTTCACATCACATAAGAGGGATTTGATGAGCTGAAACTGTCCGTTATATAATATTTCTGTAAGCATTTTCCTTTTTGAAGCAGGAAGATGGAGCTCAGCTGGAGGTCACAGGTATTTACTCCGAGTCTTTCTTATGATAGGACCAACAAGCCATTCAAATCAGAGTGGTAAACAATAGGGAGAGAACACCCAGAGAGTGAGCTACCAACACTTGGCATATTTAAATGAAATGAAAGTAGTTGTTGCTGTGGCTCTCGCTCCATTTAATACAATACATGGGACCCGACAGACCTGAGGCAATTACTTGTTTTGCTAGACTCTGTTTTCATAGGCTATCAGTTTTTGGACAATGGACTTTCTTATTCCATTACTTTAAATTCTCTTTAATTAGCACTAAAGTTATGGCTTAGAATACAAATCAGGGTTGACCCCACTCAAAGCAGCAAGTCAAACACTTGCATATCGATTACCAATGTTGACGTTGGTAACAATTGTGTGTACTCTATATTAACCAGTGGGGTCTCAGTCGTAAGGAGGTTCATGTCTTAGCCAGTTCTCCTTCATTTTCAAACCCTAATACAGAATAATTCATGTGAAATCAATTTGATGCCATTCTGGCTGAGATTCAGCAAAAACTGGAGGGTTAACTCATGCTAAACAAGCGTTGCAAAAAGCACCTAGCTCTAATAACTTGTGTGGGGCGTTTTTGTTAGCTGGGGAGCATTCTGTAGATAAAAAAGCGGAGGCGTTATGTTTTGTTTTCTGCTTGGCCAGGTCACATATACTCAGTGGCAATTCTGAAAGCTTGGCTGCATGCCTCCTCTTAATTCTGTTTAGTTTGGTTAACTCAATATTTGGAGCATACTATTATGTTTTGGCCGCTATGGCAACTTTTAGCGATCAAATCCAACTAAGCAAGGCAGGACAGACACAGTATTAATGTGTCCATGCAGGACCAGATTTACCCTGTGGATTTCACAATGCTAGAGTAGTTGACACCTTTACAATTATTAATATCAACAATCAGCCTGATAGTTTTCTATACTATGAAGCAATGTTGGACATCAGGAACTATAAAAGTGAATGCAGATTGATTTGATGTCACAGACTAATGCAATATTTTAAATAATATATAATAAATAATATCGATACAGACATTTTTTTTGCTATGTGTCTATGTCTCAAATTGAATTGCTCATTATATCCTGAGATTGCAGTTCAACATGACAGGTTGACTGTAATCCATTCAGATCTGGTGTCATTAGGTCATAAATCCATGTAAACAATGTATTCCTGTGTGTTATCTCTAGCAGTGTCTCTGTGCCAGTTTGATTCCCTTTTGCTCTTCTGGACTTGCTGTGATAATGGGGCACTGCCCGCTATTTGTTTTACCCCCTTTGACACCAATATGCTAGTTGTGCATCAATGCTAGTTGGTAAGCTAGTTGTGATGAGTTTAAGCAATTGCGTCCCATAAAAATAGTTTAAGCGGTGCTCCCCTTCAGATCCAGTAAATATTCACTTTATTATGGAAAAATGTTATCCTCCATATTTTACTTTGTGCCTTCTAGAAGAGTAATTTATGCATGTAGCTGACCTGCCAAGGCCTCTAAATGAAACGGTCAATGATTGTAATTATTGTGTGATTTACCAATATAAACAGTGCTAGATTACAGTCATTTCCAGGAAAGTCATTTTACACAAACATTATTTCTAATTCAGGAAATTCGAGGAAACTAAGTGTGGAATAAAGTGTTGCCCTTTAGTGTACCAATAGCATATATGCAATGTGCTGAGATTATGCAATGTACCTTGAACACAACACGATATCTTCAATAAAACATAAAATTCCAGCAAAATAATGATGGGAATACAGTTAACTATGTAGACGAAGCCTCAAGTAGTTTACCATGGCAGAAATACCAGCATACATCACCTTATAGCACTCATTGAGCCTGGTTGAGAAGTTATTTATAGGAGCCATGAGAAGACGTTTAATTGTAATTAGACACATTAAATATGACTGACTTAAAGTTTTCAATATCACATTTTTGACCCAGAAGCTAAACCTCAGCTTTAATCCTCTGACTGAGACTCTGTTTCGTAGTCTGTTGCTCCCAGTCCCAGTTCCCAAATCTCCAATCAGTGTTTGAGAGGACATGCCACTGGTGACTGAGACAATGTTATCTCCAATCCTTTAAGACCTGATCTGATATCAGCCTCTGGCACAGGAGCTACACCTCTTATCCCATCATGCATTATGTAAATCCTTGCTTGCTGATCCAGGGTCATCGGAGGGGAGTAGTGGCAGACAAGTGAAGCCCCGCAGGATCTAATGGGAGTTCAGCAGATGTCTGGTTGAACCACCCACAGGGCAAGTGAGGCTGTCTGCGAGATATGGCCAGACTGACCCCAGAACTGCCTGTCACCTTATCTCTCTCCACACACACACACACTAACACACACACACACACTATTTCCATCTCCATGCTGCTTACAGTCGAAGCTGTTACTTTTACACTGTCTATTTATAAGTTTCTCTTCCAGTTCTCTTACAATGAGTGCAGCACAAAAACAGTTGTGACAACACTGTGACCAAGGAGGAGGATTGGATTATAAAAGAGAGGATATAAGTAAGATAAGAGAAGTTGCAGTACAGTATTGATTGTGGAAAGTGTGAGTTGTGTGTACCGAACACAAATTAATTCAGCTGTGTGGACCGCATTTGGTAGACCGTTCTATCAATGTGAAGCCAGGAGGAGAAATTGTGAAGCTAGGCAGAAAACAAAATTGCCAATGGAACAAGGTGTTCAGGCCAAGACACATCGGGTGGCTGGATAGTTTAGCAATAGGGGGTTGTGGTTACATTTCAACAGACACGCTGTCCCTAGTGTGGAGGGTATAAGCGGGGACAGCAGGTTGAAGACAAGGGCATCGTAGGTGGGTTGTAGAAAGCCATAGAGAAGACTTTGGGGGCCTGGTAAACAGGATGTGTAGTCGGCCAGAGAGGAGATGACTCGAGATGATATAGCTGGCTTTTTTGAGAGCAGTTTGTATTCTACAGCAGCAAAACAAAAGTTAAACCAGGCTTACTTTTGCCACAACGCAAAGTAACAGCATTGACATATTCCTGGTAGGTTTCTTTGTGAACATATGGATTTAACTGTTTGACTTCTGCATTAGTTGAGACATTTGATGAAAGGATTGTTGCCTTGATTAACTTCCAGTAATAAAATCTGTCTCATAAAATGTTTAGTGGTTTGGACTTTAAGTGAGCCTTCAAACTCATGGATTGATTGTGTGGCTGGATGGCTAGACAGTATAATATTGTCAAATGACATTTTATATCGTATCTACATTTGACTACATAAAGATAATATTTAAATGTCCCTCTAAGATAGACATTATAATGATATGCCCGACTACAATAGATCATTTTTGAAAAACCAACACAGATTCTTTCAGAGATTTCCCAAATGATCAGACAGCACCTTTCAATAAATACCAGTGCATTTAATAAGCCTTATTCCACTCTGAGCATCAGCTCTAAAATGAAGAATACAGTGATGGTGAAATGAAGTTCATGGAAGCAAAGAGTGAAGTATATGGAGAGCAATTAAGGGGAAAATGGGAGAGTAATAAGTAAAGTTCATTAATAAAATATGAATGGATAAAATCTACAAACAGATAATGCTCCCACCGGCTTTAGTTGTTTCTGTGCGTAGTTTGTCACTATAGCATGTTTATCCACTCCTTCCATTATTCATGCACGGCTATCAACATGTTATATTTGTTATCTCCGTGTTAATAAAGCCGTGTTTGTAAGCCAGTCGTTTTCTAAGTGTGTGCCGTCGCAGAGACATGACAGGTGGGCTGTGTGTGACTAAGGGGAAGTTGCAATGTGTTCACTCTTCTTCAATTTTTTGAGAGCCAATGTTTACATCCAAATCTATTTTCCTAGCAATTCCCAACACCAATGGGCAGGTATTTGACGGAGACTAAAAGGAAAACACTCAATGCTTTCAAGGCTCAGTGGATGGTAATCAATGAAATACAGAGGGTAGAAATGGTGGCCGATGAGGAGTGTGTATATTATTTCTTAATACTATAATACCTGACATTTTTTTAACACAAATAATCAATAAAAAAACGAGAAACATTACACCCAAGTCAGGTTTATTATAAAAGTGTTTTGGTAATGTTTAATAGGAAGCTGAGTTTTTTATTTGCTTGTCAGAAATCAAAGGAGCAGGAATAGTCAATATCAATCTGGATTGGGATATGTTCAGGAAGTATATTCCTCCTCCAAAGCAGGATATGAAACAAAGTTTACGAATAACTGATGTAAGCTGATGAAAAAAGCTTTTACTACGGGTGATGAGAAGCAGAAAGCATGTAGGGTGGAACATTTAACACATGTTGCAGGAATGAGGCTGAAGATAAAGAATGAGTCCATACAGAAGAACAGCTTTGGAGTCGGGAAAAGGAATAGTCAATGAATAAGAACAAAGGACGAGGGTCTATAATGAGGTAAAAGCTGATGAGTGTGGCCACAGGCTTAATGCAGTGTCCTCTCTCTGCAACAAAGCAAACTGAACAGATAAGCTCTTGTAACTAAGGTACTGCCTGTTTAATAAATTAGCCGCCCTGAAAAGAATACTGTACAATGGCAATAATGCTATTCACATTAACAAAACACTAGTGGGGGGGTGAAAAGTAATTCAATCGACTACACAAACAAGACAAAGACTTTAATAAAACAAACAGAAACGCAGAACATGGTCGCTATTTAAACAGAGGTTAAAAATGCATGGCCTGAACCACCTCACATACAGCAGAGTCAATGCAGAGACAAGAATAAAACACAGTGGTGGAAACAACACTAGCCTGACAAGAGAATAATACTTAGAGAGATGGACCGTGTGCCCAGGTAGATATTACACTCTACAGCTCGTTGTGTTTAACAAACTGCAATAAACTTTTGCAGCCCATTAAATCTCTGTGAAACTTACAGATATACAATACTTCTGACCACATTTTAAAATAGTGGATGAACAGGCTACCTCTAATCTTCCCTTCTGTCATGGTACAGGCATCAGCGAATAGGGTAAATAAAATAATAAACAGTGAAGCAGGTTATTCAGGCAAGGAATTAAAGGAAAATGACTGCAGTCATAGAGCATCTAGCAATCTTCTAAATTTAGGTTTGTGAGTGTGTAAAGGGAAGTCAAGAGAAGTTGGAGGAGCCATCAAGCACTCATAATTAACATTAAAGACCTTTCGCACCAAACCTGAACACCCACCCAAAGGATGCACTCAATAGGTCATTTCAGGTGTAGCATGTTCACTCAGCTCTCCTAGTTGTCAGTCACAGGAGGTTTAACCAATCAAACCGTTTACACGTCGTCCCTCTGGTAAACACAAACAGGATTGTATGTCCCAGTATACCTCAGGACACTTGAAATGAATGGTAGTGGGTTATGTGGCATTAGGGGAAGATTCATTTTCATTGCAATACATTCATTACTAAAGGATACGTTGTTTTTCTGAGTGACTGCAGCGCTACATTCATGTAGTTCACCTGTGTCAAAGGACAGATCCAGGGGACAAAAGGAAAAGCCCTTTTGGTTGTGGTTTATGGTCAAATCATTAAAAGTCCCATCAGATTTGTACGTAAACCTTAACCGTGAAAGTCTGAAAGAATAGGCCCATTGGCTACAAATCAATATATGATGGTTGATCAAATTGTCAATCCAAACGTATGCTCTCATTCTGTTTAAGGGCCCGGGCATTCTATCAAGGATATGGAATTCCCTGGTTGAAGGATATTCTTCCCAGAGACCCAGAAAAAATATCTGATTGGTTGCATTTTTTTCCCCAACACAAACCACTCAAATAAGTAGAGCATTGACCGAGAAAGACAAACAAATCAAAGTAGCACTGTAATATTACAGATCAACAACACAGATACGATTCTCATTTATTCATTTTATTAAAATGTTATTACATTTTATTTGTATAATTCATTCGATTTTTTTATCTGAGGGTTTCATGGTATTCTCTGAATACCTTGAAGGCCCTGACAGTTCACCACTGATATTATATCATAAACCCAACTGACACTGGTTTCTTCAGTTGGGTCGTTTTTTTGGTTGGCTGAATAGGGATTTGTAGTCACCCCCTTCTTTTTCTGCCCTCCTCTTCCAGTCTGTCTGTGTTCAGGAGCGGGAACACAGCAGAAAGGAAATATCAGGCGGATCAACAGAATGACTGACAGTGAGCCACAGAAACAGAGGTAAGGAGAAAGGAACAGTGGCCTTCACGTCAAGCTCGACTAAGCAGAAACTTTTCACAAAATGGACTAAGAGAGATACACAAAATATCATGTTTTCACACACACACACACACACACACACACACACACACACACACACACACACACACACACACACACACACACACACACACACACACACACACACACACACACACACACACACACACACACACACACACACACACACACACACACACACACACACACACACACACACACACACACACACACACATAAAAACTGGCTGATCACATTATGCCCGCAGGTGTTTATATCACACTGTACCTCTCTTTACCCATAATGCATCTTCATCTCTCTCTCCTCTCTGTTTCCTTCTACCTTAATTAACCTTTATGAATGTTAAGAGTGCAATCATATTAAAATATTATAGTCAGATTCAGTGTGAGTTCAGACTGACATTTGACAATAGTAAGTACATTACAATTAGAAGAAAAGTAATTAGCCATTTCTTTAGAAACCTTTTGGCAATACATCAAACTTTAAGGAGAACACAGCGGACCGTCCTTGACATGACTGGCTTTATCTAACTTTATATTTAAAGCGATAACGTGAAGGTCAAATGAAGTACCAACCCAGCAGCCTACAGAGGTATGGGGTGCTCTTAGTATTTAAGCTTTAATAAATTAACAGGAAATTAAGTCAATGACTTGGTGGCTAAATGGGGCAAATCCCCTGAACAGTGCAAATGCTTAGAGATGTCCCGCCCCTTAACCTATCACATATAAAGTGTTGGATTGCTAGCCAACGTTGAGTGTAGTGAATTCACTATCTTACGGTAGTAAACAAAGAAGGGGGAGTGTGTGGGATACCCCCTCGGGAGGGAACTTTGGGATTTTAGCCTTTGCAGACCATTTACATGCACAGAAAAACGATAAAACACACAACAGGAAAGGGGAAACACCAAAAAGCATAATAGGGCCCATTTGAGAGGGCAAGGAATAATTATATATATTTGTCAATTTTGTATTGAAGCCTGTGTTGATGACGGAACAATGAACCAGACATTGTCAAATTAACATGCCATTTCTTAAAGCAAGGCTTATAAAATACCTTAATATCAATCAGGTTGTGAGCTCTTCATAGCTGTTTTATGAATATTGTATGCTTAAATGTCATTCATGCAAAGAAAGACAAAATCAGATTCAACAGTCTCGTACTCCCACAGCATGAATGATTACTTGTCCTTATTAACAGGATATCTGGCCAGCTAATAGACCTCACCGGACATTCGGCTACAGCTCTGCCTTGTGAAAACACCATCACTATAAGAAGCATCAAGTTTGTCAGGATCCTGCAGTGAATTGCAATTCACTTCTCAAAGTATTACAAGTGAATTGTAGTGGATGAATCCCTTTAGCACAGAAATGACTGAGACAGTGAGACTGTGGGAGGAAAAGAGTACACGTTCATTGATATACAGTGGGGCAAAAAAGTATTTAGTCAGCCACCAATTGTGCAAGTTCTCCCATTTAAAAAGATGAGAGAGGCCTGTAATTTTCATCATAGGTACACTTCAACTATGAGAGACAAAATGAGAAAAAAAAATCCAGGAAATCACATTGTAGGATTTTTAATGAATTAATTGGTAAATTCCTCGGTAAAATAAGTATTTGGTCACCTACAAACAAGCAAGATTTCTGGCTCTCACTGACCTGTAACTTCTTCTTTAAGAGGCTCCTCTGTCCTCCACTCGTTACCTGTATTAATGGCACCTTTTTGAACTCGTTATCAGTATAAAAGACACCTGTCCACAACCTCAAACAGTCATACTCCAAACTCCACTATGGCCAAGACCAAAGAGCTGTCAAAGGAGACCAGAGACTAAATTGTAGACCTGCACCAGGCTGGGAAAACTGAATCTGCAATAGGTAAGCAGCTTGGTGTGAAGAAATCAACTGTGGGAGCAATTATTAGAAAATGGAAGACATACAAGACCACTGCTAATCTCCCTCCATCTGGGGCTCCACGCAAGATCTCACCCCGTGGGGTCAAAATGATCACAAGAACGGTGAGCAAAAATCCCAGAACCACACGGGGGGACCTAGTGAATGACCTGCAGAGAGCTGGGACCAAAGTAACAGAGGCTACCATCAGTAACACACTACGCCGCCAGGGACTTAAATCCTGCAGTTCCAGACGTGTCCCCCTGCTTAAGCCAGTACATGTCCAGGCCCGTCTGAAGTTTACTAGAGGGCATTTGGATGATCCAGAAGAGGGTTGGGAGAATGTCATATGGTCAGATGAAACCAAAATAGAACTTTTTGGTAAAAACTCAACTCGTCGTGTTTGGAGGAGAAAGAATGCAGAGTTGCATCCAAAGAACACCATACCTACTGTGAAGCATGGGGGTGGAAACATCATGCTCTGGGGCTGTTTTTCTGCAAAGGGACCAGGACGACTGATCTGTGTAAAGGAAAGAATGAATGAGGCCATGTATCGTGAGATTTTGAGTGAAAACCTCCTTCCATCAGCAAGGGCACTGAAGATGAAGCGTGGCTGGGTCTTTCAGCATGACAATGATCCCAAACACACCGCCAGGGCAACGAAGGAGTGGCTTCGTAAGAAGCATTTCAAGGTCCTGGAGTGGCCTAGCCAGTCTCCAGATCTCAACCTCATAGAAAATCTTTGGAGGGAGTTGAAAGTCCGTGTTGCCCAGCGACAGCCCCAAAACATCACTGCTTTAGAGGAGATCTGCATGGAGGAATGGGCCAAAATACCAGCAAGAGTGTGTGGGAACCTTGTGAAGACTTACAGAAAACGTTTGACCTCTGTCATTGCCAACAAAGGGTATATAACAAAGTATTGAGATGAACTTTTGTTATTGACCAAATACTTATTTTCCACAATCATTTGAAAATAAATTCATTAAAAATCAGACAATGTGATTTTCTGTATATTTTTTCTCATTCTGTCTCTCATAGTTGAGGTATACCTATGATAAAAATTACAGGCCTCTCTCATCTTTTTAAATGGGAGAACTTGCACAATTGGTGGCTGACTAAATACTTTTTTGCCCCACTGTACGTGCTGTACATCAGATCCCGTTAAGCAGCAGAGATTTTCCTTCTGAATATAAACTATAGCAAGAAATTCAGTGAAGAGCTTAATCAAGTATTCAATGATGTGTCACACACACACACAAGCATAAGAACACGTGCATTTTGTTCACATGTCCTCATGATGCGGAAGACCAGCTTCTTCATCATTAGTGTGTGTAGGTTACATCAGAGGGATGCAAAACAGATGTAGCAGACGCTGATGTATGTAGTCTAATGCAGGCGGAAAGAGTAATTACCGTTATTATCTCAAATGAGAACGAGGATAGTCAGATGGTTAGTCACATTGATTAAGCTCTTAATGTTAGCAACATGGTGCAAAGGCTAACCATATTGAATTTGTTAACCAGTAATACACTATACTGTTATGTACTGATTGCTATAGGGATCAAAATAAGGTATCAGAAAAGTGTTTTAATACATTTAAAACAAAGATTTAAAATGAGTATTTTAAGGGAAAGGTGTCTTATAAAAGCAGAAATTGATATCTTTGTTTTTACATAGCATTTCCAGGTGGTATCTTTGTTGCTGCCGCTCTCAGATCTCTTCTTGTCAGCTCAGAGCTGCAAACACTGGAGTTGTTGATGACATCTTTTTTTTTTGTATTGTATCTTTTCATATAAACAACAATTCATCATGATGACTACTGTCCAAATCAAGGACAAAAAGTAACAAGCCCAACAAAATAGAGACGGTGTATGTGCAGGTTTTTTGGCTAAGATGTACAGCACAGGACAACTTCCAGAAACAAAAATCTAAAAGCCTGGTAATGACAACATCAAGCACAAAAAGCCTCCTTCAGCTGAGAGTTGGACAGGCTCTGTTGAAAATTCAAAACTTCAAAAGATGAAACAATGTAATGATGAAAAGCACGGGGGGCTCGTTCCATCGATAATATCATGCTGACTGACTCAAAGTCTGAGTGTTCGAGTTCCTACATCCCAGGCTTGAATCATGGTGACTAACATCATGGTAACATCACTGACTTTTCCAGAATTTGGTTTGATTAAACTTAATATTGTAATGATTATTGCGATTATTGAGAGCCTGCTATGGCTGAATATTCCCTTTGAATGATGGGACATGTTTGATATGCTTCAGGGCTGAGCTATTCAAAGTTGCAAAGGAACAGACAGAGAGAATAAACTGAATTAATTACCAGTCAGTCTGTCCCATCCTACTTTCATTGTCAGTTTCAATGGATTATTTGGCACCTATTGTCACTTTCAACTTTTCGAAAGGATCTTTCATTAATGGACCAATTCACAGTTTCCTCCAATATAATTTGACTTCAACGTCGTGGCATCTACTGTTCATTTAAGTCTGCTTTGTCAGAGAGAAGGAAAATCTGAGAATGTGCTAAGAAATCGACGGCATAAGCTGTTTATCTAGATATACATGTCCATATATAAACTGATAGATAATTGGAGATGAAGGAGGAGTAAAGGGAAGACTCAAGATGAAGAGAAAGATATATATTGCACACACTGCAGGGATGAAACACTGAGGAGAGGAAATGTTAGGAGGAAGGGAGAAGAGAAGATGAGATGGGAGGAGGAGAGGAAGTCAATAAGAGATGGAGCTCATCTGGATTCTATCCAGTATTCATGTCCACAGCTTTGGGATTGACAGGCAGAGTCTGATTCATATGAACATACAGGTAGCACTAAATATTACATGTGGTAGTGCTGAAGAGATGGAGCAATGCAAACAACCACATGATTCTGTATCTGGTTTTGCACACTTTTCAACAATCCACAATTTGCTGATGGATAATAAAATATGCACACAAAGGCACACACCTGAACAGCTGCACTGGTTTCGTCTGAAATGCACATTCATATTGTTATCAATAGATCAGATAGATATGCAGAAACACACCCTTGTAGACAGACACTGAGACAGAAAATGACAAAAATAAACATCTCATTTTGCTCTCTTCGCGTAGCCAGACAAAAAAAAGTGTGGCGCATCAGCTGGTGCTATTAGGGAGAACTTGGGCTGATAAAGAAGCTACATTAGCAGTAATTGAATCCATATATTTGCAATGATGAGCTGGGAGGAGGCACTAATGAAGGCAGATAAATGAAAACACAGGAGGAGGAGGCATAAACGGGGAGAGGGGATTTACAGCAAAGTAATAGTTTGATAACATAATAGTCCCTTTTTTCTATTTATTTGACAGCGGTGATAGTCTTTGTTAAGCCAGTTAGCCAGTCTGCTTCTTTTGGGATATGAGGGATAAACTCAGGAGGAAGGAGAGATAAATGTCCTGTCTTCGCTGAGTGTACCACTCTGGTTAATCACTCCATCATTTCCTCATTTGGCTACTTTGTTTTACCCTCTCTCCACCTCACTTCGGCCAGGATTTTTTTCCACCATTAGTATGCACAGTTATCCTGCAGCAAGCTTAATAAAGATGGTCTTTTGTTTGTCTTTCACTTGCATAACCTCTCTCTTATCCAGTGTCAAATGACTAAATGTGCCACTGCATCCATGGATTATTGTAACAATAAAGTGTCTCGTAGTGTCATATATTTTTTTTACAGATAACAGTGTTTGTTGTGAGTCGAACCAAATTGAATTAATATGCTAAATAAGGTTTCCGAGGCTCAGTGAGAAGAAAGAATGGAAAATAAAAGGTGTGTTTTTTCTATGTGAGCAGTCTCGAGAAATTCAATTAAAGTACAAGCACTAGTTAATGTACCTTTACATGGAAAACGAGCTGCACTGTGAGTGTGTGCATGTGTGTGTCAGCCTTTGTTTGCTTTAGGGCCCAACAAACAAATCAACAGTTCTGCTGTGTTCTGTGTCCCGAGTAAACCCAGGGGAGGGGAAGAAGTCACACCGCACAGGAACAGACTGAATGCAGAGAAACAACAACACACAAACAGGGTGAACCGTGTTTACTTTCCATAAAGATGCAACGCCTTGGGCCAAGTTGCATCATCTCTCCATTGAAGTTTCATCAAAGCTGGAGCAGCTTGTTTGGACGTGACCTTTAATTATAACACCGAACCAGACAATGTGTTTTCTTCCGACTGCACGACAGCATGAAAACACAGTCTAATCTCATTTTATGGGCTTTTTAACATCTACGCTATATTTTTAACTATAAAGGAATAAAACCAGGGCAATAGTATTCCACGTGCAAAGTACCATCCTCACAAACGGTTGGTTAGATTAGAGTTGCTCTTCAGCTGGAAAACATTGAAGATGCCGTTTGTTGCCAAATGCATATTGTCTCAGCATCATCACAGCAGGAGCAGGAGCGCAGCGCCCTGCATTTTCACTGATCAAAGAGTAAAGATTTCAAAGACTAATTCCTCCTCAACACATGCACGCTCAGCTCACAGACACACAACAGCTGTGGTATCAATTCACATCGTCTTGGAGGAAGCATAAAGTCTTACTTGAGAACAAAGTTCGAGACTGAAGAAAGAGAAACCGACAAAGAGAAGAGTGAATGATGAAGAAGGAAGGAGAATGTAAGCTTCGTGGCAAATACACCTTAACGACATCTCAGCTTGTTATAGGCCGTCCCAGATCATATGCCTTCATAGGTTCTGCAAATGGCATTCATTGCAGTTCCACTAAATGTCAGTATGTATTTGATTCATAATAAGTACAGTTGTTTTTCTTAATAAAACAGAATACTACTTTCATCAAACTCTCTCCAGTCACCATAAAGAATATACTAATTAAATTCCAGAGCTCTTCAGTTCTGTCAACCAACACTTTATAGTATACATATATATTATACACATCTGCCATACATATCTGTTTATACATACACATATCTATATATTATACATATCTGCCATATACATCTGTTATACGTAATATATGCATCTGTTCATACCTCCTCATTCAACAGTGTAAAGTATTTAAATACTTTCAATGTATTCCACATATGTATATATTTCACATCCTTAAATCTTAATTGTTGTTATTGTAAATATTCTTCTCTCTTTTTGCACTATTTTATTTATCTTATTGCACCATGTATGTTGAGTTGTTGGAGGAGCATGGGATATAAGATTTCTTGCCAACATATACGTTGTATATGCTGTGCATATGACAAATAAAACCTTGAAACCTTGAAACCTGAAACCACTACAAGAAACCTAATGAGTTGTCATGAGAATACAAACAACCCACCCCCTCCATCCGTAGGATTATCTTCGTGTCTGATCGAAGAGACAGGCACTAGTCTGTTCTGTAGTGTCCCAGGGAGGGAGACATCAGTTCAACATCCCATTAAGAAACCCTCCTTTGCTACTAAATGATTGTACCGTAAAGTGCTATGGTCACTTTGCATTAGCAAATGTTGATTACACTGGAAGGGAAAGACATTTTTTTTTTTTTTACTTTTTACGTATCGTAATCACAATGTCAGCATCAGTAATTTAAATCCAGAGATTTTTCATCAGTGATCAGTGGAAAAGCAGGAGGGCTTGGTTGACAAATGTCTCTCAGTCTTCATGATGCTCTCTGTTTTCCATGTATCATGTGGTTGCTTCTACAATTTGAAGAAATCTATGTTTAAAAACTAAAGTGACCTAAAATCTCACTGACACGTCTTAAATAGAAGTGCACACCTCCCACGCTGCTCCTCTACTAAACATTGATGCTCTCAGGATGACAGATTGATCACATGGTCCATGCTGAAAGGCTAATGATAGACTGCTGATGGTTGTATATTATACAGTAGTGAGCTGATGTAAATAAGACACCACACCAACAGACACCACTTAGACTAGAATGGACAAAGAATAGCCTGAAGCCATTGATAGCATCATTAATTGCGTGGGATTTTGTGCCACAACAAGATCTGATTCACAAATGATACTGCGCTAAAGATATGAAGAGCGATAAGCACGTTTCGAAGTGCGATAGTCAACGTGGCAAAGTGTAAATGAGGCATCGAGTTGTTTGTGAGGTGAGTCAGAGAGAGAATGAGAGAGGAGCGCAAAAATGTAAACTGTTTCACAACTGTTATTTTATCCCGTCACTCAACAAAATAAATGACTTTGAGCGGACACTCATTTTAAATGGGATTCAATATGCTAATTGTTTTACAGTAGCTGACACTGAAAGAAGTCTGGATTGAACGCTTAGCAGATTGCTACTGTCACAAAAAGAAAAACAATAATCAAAATCAGTTTTGAGAGACACAGTGACGAGGGAATGTTATGCTTCTTTTCTGAAAATGGTTTAGCGATTAACCATGGCCAATTATTTTCCTGTCAAGTGAAAAATAACTATTCATTGATTCATTTCTTCAGCTCCAGTGGAAAGATGAAATCTCTGATGTGGGATAGAAATCATCAGAAAATTTAAAACAGGCTCTGTTATATGTCACAACAACTTAAATTAACAACAGGACAATTAAAAAATAACACTTCGATACAAATGCGTGCTGGTAAGATCACTTAAGTCAGTAATTACAGTAATCATACAGATGCTCAAAAAGACAAAAACAGGACTGATGTTGTCGATGTCAAATGAATTGATTTTATTATTTGTGTCTTCCGCATATATTTGTATTTGTGCAATCGATTTTATAATCTGTACAGATTACTTGAAATATTGAAACCCTCTAATAAATTAAAATATAGAGGTAAATAGTAACAGAGGATTTCAAACAGACGGACAAAACTAACACGTATAAATCTCACCCAAACAATCTGAAGTCTTAATGCACTTCAAAGTTAATAGGAAGTTTTCCAGGAAAAATACATAAATATAATAAATCTATGGCCCCAGACCTCTCCTGCTCTGACTTAAAGGCAGCGAGAGCACCTTTTACCTTGATCAATAGAAATAAAAAAGGCCAGTCACTTCTGTTCCAACACGCTAAATATGTATTACACGGGAGACATCGCTGCAGGAAAAAGAACCACTTCCCTCTCACTCTTATTGGCTTTTTACGAAAAACACATTTTGTAATTATTTTTAAATGATCATGGTTCTGATGATGCAAGCCTGCACTTTATGAAGTAGACAATTACGTTTGTGTATGTATCATAGCTAATGTAAACAAATGGGTAGACTTTTAATCTACTTTATTCTGAGGAAAAATAATATTTGCAGTATGCATAAGGTGCAGAACTTTATGTTTAGCACTACAATAGTCAAGGTGTTTTGTCTAAACCGCGTAACAGGGGCGCTGCACCCTCTTAATTTCGGCTAACAACCTCAAACTATAAATCCTGGTAAAAATGATGCCAGAAAACAATATTTCTGTTTGTCAAAAACTGTAAAATTAATCGAAAAATAAAAAAATTGTGGCATAGAGAGATTTGTTTTTATGGGGCTCTGACATACACCCACCAAACGCTCTCTTTCTCCTTGTGGAAAGAATGAGTCTGTGTAGAACGAACAGACTGAAATGTGGTTTGGTCAATAAGCGTAGTAATCAAGAACACATTATCATCATTATCATCATCACTATGATTACCATAATTATAGAGCTGACACAAGTAGTAATCAGAATGTAGATAGTCGATTCATTTCATTTCTTTATTCTTTCCAGAACAAATGACTCTATTTAGAAAGATACTGGCTGCATTTTATAGATAATGAAGGAGAAACTTCAGTGAATGACATGTTTTTCCCAAATGAATTCAACGGAGGCCAAAATCACTATTCAGAAAACACCAGCGCTGGTTTGGGATGTCTTTGGCAGAACATTTGATAAGGACCACCTGTCACACAGTCGACAACAGCAGAATATTATTCTGAAAGCCTCAGTATAGGAAGTCCATCTGCTTCACTTTTCAATCTTTCTCCATGATTATGCTCTCTATGAATGACTCTGGATGAAAGAGTCTTCTGATTGGCTTGCTAAATTACACTGGATACAGAGAAGAAAGCGGACAAAAAAGCTGCAAAAGCCATAATCTCAGAGGTGCTCTTTAAAATAATGAAGGCTGCATTTCTTCTCTAGAAACCAGAAGTTTAGTCCAGATTGCAGCATGCTGGAAGGAAACACAAAAACACAGTGAGAGAGAGAAAGAGAAAGGAATGGATGAGAAAAAGACGAGGCGAGCGGCTTTGGAGGTTAATGAATAAAGAAATTACAAAAACAATCACGTGACGCAGACCAGACCGTATCCCACTGGCGCTCTGATAAGGCTGGATGTGGTGTCTGACGGGACACAGAAAATCAGCAGCGACATTCAGGCTGCAGGCCAAGCAGCTAATAGGCTGTACCCTGCTTATCAAGAGTCCTGCACTGTGTGCCAGCCCAGAGGACACACACAGACACACTCAAAGACATGAGAGACAGAGCACAATTTATAATTTCATATAAGTGTTGTGTGTGTGTGTGTGTGTCTACACAGGGGCGAGCTGCTTTTCCATGTGAGTCTGAACTGGGCCAACAGGTCTAACTGCCACACTTACAAAAGGCCTTTTCAACACTCAACAGCTCTCTGTATCGAGTTATTGGCCGTAACATGGAGCGTCGCATCGAGGAATCATGCTCATTATCTTATATATAGTCTGCTGTACTTCATTTCAATGTCAGTTTAGACACACACACACACACACACACACACACACACACACACACACACACACACACACACACACACACACACACACACACACACACACACACACACACACACACACACACACACACACACACACACACACACACACACACACACACACACACACACACACACACACACACACACACACACACACACACACACACACACATTCTCAACAATTACAACACTAACATGGTGCTTCACAGTCATTCAAATACAATCCATTATTCTTCCTGTCACAGTTCCACGAGAGTCAGTCAGTGAGTAAGTGGAGGAGAGAGTAAGAGAATAGATGAAGAGGTGACATGACAGAGAAGGGAAGACAGCACAAGAGGAAAAAATGCCTTAAAGAAAACATGGCTGTGAAACAAAAGAGGTAAAAGGAAAGGGAGCAGTTAATAATAAGAGGCAACAAAAGACTCCACTATAGGAGTGATGCAATGTGAAGACGCACGACGAACTCCCTATTCGTATTTCCCCACAAGTTAACATGCATCCTTTTTGACAGGATTCTATTTGCATCTCACTTTTCTTAATAACCGGCTAAAGTTGAGCTTCCAAAAAATGTGAGGCCTGACAAACCCTTAAAATTCAACAAAACTCCTGAGGCCCACAGACCGATTTCAATTCTCCTACATAGGCCTACTGACATATTGACCAAACACTATAACATTATTTATTAAATTGTACCAATGAAACTGTTTACATTTGGATATAGAGGAGGAAAATGGGAGCTGTCGTATCCCGTACAAACTTTAAAGACCTCTGAGACAAATGTAAAATGTGTGATATTGGGCAATATATAAATACACTTTGACCGCATTGACTGCAGCTCAATTGGTGGAATCAGATCAGGTCTGACGGTCGCAGCCAGAACCATCAGCTGGATCTGCAATAATCCCGAACAAACTCACCATCTTGTTAATGTACAATGATTAGTATTTTCAATTTATTACCATATTCATTATTTGTTAGGACAAAAAATAAAGGTTTTAATGAATTTGCTACATAAAAGATTATTTTGTTATAGCCCAAGCTGCAGCTCCACTTGCAATCCCTCTGTGGCCCCCTCCACACTATAGCAATGGGCTATAGAGCATACAAAGCAAACCTGAGAGTGTTAGAGTCTGAGGGTTCATTACCGAAATGAGACTCGGCCGGAGAGATCCATCAATCCATCCATCTTCTCCCGCTTATCCGTCAGGGTCGCGGAGGTAACAGCTCCAGCAGAGAGCCCCAAACTTTTCTTTCCCTGGCCACATCAACCAGCTCTGACTGGGGGATTCCAGGGCGCTCCCAGGCCAGCGAATAGATATAATCCCTCCACCTGGCCCTAGGTCTACCCCTCGGTCTCCTCCCAGCTGGACGTGCCTGGAACACCTCCTAGGGAGGCGCCCAGGTGGCATCCTCACTAGGAGCCGAACCATCTCAACTGGCTCCTTTCAACGCGAAGGAGCAGCGGTTCTACTCCGAGTCCCTCCCGGATGACTGAACTTCTCACCTTATCCCTAAGGGAGATGCCAGCCACCCTGCGGAGAAATCCCATTTCGGCCGCTTGTATCCGCGATCTCGTTCTTTCGGTCATGACCCATCCTTCACGACCATAGGTGAGGGTAGGAACGAAGATGCCCCGGTAGACAGAGAGCTTTGCCTTCTGGCTCAGCTCTCTTTTCGTCACAACGGTGCGGTAAAGCGACTGCAGTACCGCTCCCGCTGCTCCGATTCTCCGGCCCATCTCACGCTCCATTGTTCCCTCACTCGAGAACAAGACCCCGAGATACTTGAACTCCTTCTCTTGGGGCCGGAGAGATATTGGCATTAAAACTGCATGAACTGGAACAGAAATCAATGTTTAATTGTGCACATCCCCATCACTGGATAATAAATCAGCATGACTGGTAATACTTTTACATGTTGTTCTTTCGTTTAAAAGTACAATGATTATTTACACAACACCCTGTAAGGACACTCATTACTCCTCTTTGCAAAATGTTTATGCATATTTGCAATGGTCTAATGATGCCCCAGTTGTTTTCATTTATTTCTTGTGCCTTTCTTCATCTCCCAACCTGTATACCATTCATCTCATTATTGACACTATTGAAACAGAATCTTAGTCAGAGCATCATGAATAATTAAATATTAGAATAATGGAAGCTGGTTAATAGAGATTTCACTGTCCAGAGTCTTTGTCCTGTCTTTATGCCTCCTCTCCTCTCAATATATCCCCCTTTCTTTTCCCAAATCTCAAGAAGGAGACTGAACCTTAAACTTGTTTAATTGTATTTAAATAAAAGACTTAGAGGGAATGGAAACATACTCTTCCACATTCCCATCCATACTCATATGTTAAATACAATGTAGTAGTCATATCCACAGTGTGAGAGAGAGGTAACACTGTATCTTTAAGTCTTTCTCTCTCAGAGGGTGGAAGTCATTTTTTAATTATTTTTCTCACAGTTATCTGCCTGCACAGTTTGTGAGACTAACAAGCTTTATATAATTTGAAAAGTGATGCTGAAGGTTGACAGGTTAAGGTGAGAGAATAATGACAAATTCTTCACCGTTACTGAAGTGATGCTTTGCTACAGTACAATGATGTGTGGCAAAAGTTAAGCTTCCGTTAATCAAGCGCATCGAAGATAGAAACTTTAAAGCAGTACAGTAGCTTTAACACATTTCTTAACACAATCTATGCTGCACTGCAGGATGACTGAACCAATGAAAATGATAGCGCTGAAATTAAACTCAACAGAGTCTATGAGTGCAACCTTGAAAAAGGGCGAGGGGAATAGAAGAGCTACAAGTTGGCCAAACGCTGTGTCTCAGCCTGCTAATTTAATGGTGTGTGACTCCAGAGTAAAAACTGAAAGAAAAGTCAGGAGACGTCAATAAACAAACAACCGCAACTTAAACACCGCGGAACAAGCTTGAGTGTGTGTGATGCGCACTGCTCATGTACTGTACGTGTGGTTGAAACATCAAACACTGAGACGTCTTGAATATGATATATATTGAGCACAGATGTATACCGCTGATTGTGTTTTTTCATATAAATTCAGTGGTAAATTTCACCTGTGTGTTAACATTTTAGCTCAGATAGTAATTTAGATTTCGAGTCAGGAGGATTATCTAGCAAGCCAAAAAAACAACAGAGTACGCTGACAAAAATGTCCTGACCTTACCTGTAACCTTGGTTAAAAATTACAAAGTGATGGATTTGATGTAAACCCATGAGGTGGAAGTGAAACATATCCCAATGAGGTGGGCTGGCAGCTATGGTAGTTACAAACATGCAGGCAAGCAAACTGGAATTACAGGTGAAACAACAAGGTGACATGTTAGATACTGATTGGCCTTAAGGGACCTGAATCCTTCTATAGGGATGACACGTTGACTGAGGCAGTTTTGCTGTGTATCCTTGGAGAGGAGAGGAGAGGAGACGAGACGAGACGAGACGAGAGGAGACGAGAGGAGACGAGAGGAGACGAGTCGCATAGGAAATGCATTTTGATTCACAGCCTTAATTAGAGCCTCATTTCAAGGGGTTGTGATGAAAGAGACAGAACTCCAATCAAAACCCTTGATTTCTTTCTTCAACTCTTAATGATGAAAAGATTCACAAGTCAGGCACAACCAGGGATGACTAGATAGGTGCTGGTGTGTGTGTACGTGTGTGTGTGTGTGTGTGTGTGTGTGTGTGTGTGTGTGTGTGTGTGTGTGTGTGTGTGTGTGTGTGTGTGTGTGTGTGTGTGTTTGTTTTCAGGCTGATGTGTTGAAACTAAAATCTAAGCAGCCTCTTTACTGTTGATTCAAGCAACTCCTCTGCCACAAACAAAACAATGCATGCTGAACACAGGCACGTACGTGTGCACACTCAGGACCAGCTTTCAATATTTTATCTGCTGTGTGTTGCTTCGCATACCAAAGGATGCTAAGGCAATTTACCTGTGACACAAACACAGTTTGCAGAGTCAGCACCGAACACACAAGCACATTTATTCCAGCCTGAGTTCTCTGATATACTTACAGAGGTGAAGGGTACAAAGTACAAGAGATAGTGAGTTTAAAGAGACGTTGAGGTAAGGTTATCAAGGAGGTCAGGGAGGGAAATACCAACACACAGAGTTTGAAATAATCTAAAGATTCCCAATGGGAGATGAAACTGAAAAAAATATTAGTACTACTACTGTTGTTTATAACTTTTGTATACTCACTGCAAAGCGATATCAGAATATTGAACCAAACGGAAGCCGCTAAGTTATTATTTCACACTTTAATACTGTGCAGAGTGTAAAGGGGTTTTGGGGTTTCTTAAGTCTGAGAGGGCAAACATCATGGAGTTGTCCTTGGTAAATACTGGCTGTAAACTCCATGGAAGCTCTGTTAAAGAGTACAACACACACAACAATTTCAGATGTTGATTTTGACTTGATGATCATGATAAAAACAAACTAATCCTTAATTTGCAAAAACAAATTCTAATGAAGGGCACACAATTACATTTTTCTGTACATTTGATAACATTATAAGGTTAGGGTTAATTACAATTACAAAATAATTGATAACTCAAAGGTGATCTTCATTACAGCCCGTCACATTAAGCTCTGCAGATAAGCAGCATTGTTGTTGCAGATTCCATTTTCACTAACAACACTGCAGCAGGAAATAAAATAGTTTAGGAGAAAGAAGAAGGACTAAGGGCGACATTGATTGGATTTGACATATCTTTCAGTCAATCTCATCCCTCTTTCTAACTCACTTTTCTCTACCCTCAACCTTTCTGTCCCCTGCCTTCTTTCTCTTCTTCTCCTTCTCTTAAGGGCTAACGTTAGACCCTGAGGAGCAACACAAAACAACTGAGATGTCCTCTGGAATATTAAAAAAAGACATATCGCCACCTCTCACATCCAAGCACACACAAATATATACACACACTGACAAAACCACAGGAAACGTGGATGCCTAGCCCTGGGAGATAAAAACAGACAATGACCAATTCAATCTGACATGTTTCTGGAGTATTCACATCAGGGAGAGACAGAGAAATGCAGGTGGTAAAGTTAAAATAACTGGGGAAAAGAAAACAAGAACACTGTAGGATATGAGCAGTTAAATTAAGATTCAATAGAGTAAAGAGGGAAGGAAAAATAAAGATTAAAAAAAGAGTTGAAAGAAAACGTAGAACAGCTTGATGTTATTGTGAAAGCCTTTGGCAAACTACAAGGTCAAACAAACTCTTGGTTACGTTATAAATACACACTATTAAATAGTGTGATGTCACGACAGGGAGCAACATAGAGGGCAGATACATTCCCTCGGTGGATGAAACAGGGACTACAACTCCCATAATCAGCAGGACATTTGATCTTGTGCGAAATCACAACGGGGGGAGGGGGACAGTGTGCAGGCCAGGGACAGAGACAATGGTTGAGGTGCACAATGAGAATAAGTGGTTTCAGTTACTTTATATAGCAGTGAACAAAATGAATCCTTGTGTTTTGTTTGGATACAAGTTTGTTATAGTTGTGAGAAGACTAAAATAGATCAGATTAAGTTGGAAATCGCTGCCAGCTGTCTTTTATTCATCGCAGCCACACCTCAAGTAAGAGATCCTAATCATCTTGAGACATCACAACAGGCTTTGGCATTATTATTCCACATTTTAGAAAAGAGAAAAACAGTTGCATAGTGAGGGGTATAATATGAGAACACTAATGATGTTAACAGGGACATGCAGACAAAATAATATCCGAGTTAAAAAACAAACGTTTTCCTCATTGTACATATCCTTTAAAATCTAGCATTAAAATGATGTATTTTCTTTTTTGAAGACTTCATAGTGACTCACTACATAACCATATCTTCTCTAGGACACAGGCAAACAATGGTAAAACAGGAAGTATGCAGCCTCCTCTGAATAGATAGCATTAAAAAAAACTGAAAAGGATTAGACAAGAAATTATTATAGTCTCAGATTGTGAAGCTGCATTTATAAACTGGAATTGAATCAACACAGAGGGAATGGAGATGAGTTACTGTACACACAGACCCTCATTGCTGAACACAGTTACATTAACATTCTGTATGTATGGTCCAAGTCATTGGTCTTGTAAATGTTGCATGCAGTAATACGTGTCTGTGCAGCTATGGTTCATCCCCAATCATAGTGTTCAGCATTGGATCACTGGCACATAGATCAGAACATTTGAAAGAGGAGAGCGGCAAACGGAGAGAAACAGAGGGAACAGAGGGAGGACAACAGGGAACGCACACAAGCACACACTAACACACCTATTGCATTTACCTTTTAGCATGCACACACAGCCACATTTGCTAAAAGTGTGCACCCACACATACACACACAGTATGCGAGAAAAATGTCACAACTTATTTTGAAACAAATCAATCCACACAGTCGCTCACTGCCGCAGAGTTTTCTTTGGGTCTGCTTTTGGACATGTGCAGCACTCAATGAATATTTGATAACACAACTGAACCAAATCAGTCCTATCAACATGACAGCAGTGATCCAATAAAGTACAGTCAGAGATGATATAACTGGCTGCCTGTTATTATTCGCATAATGCATTTTCTTCTATAATAACTTACAGCAGTCACCATGAAGATGGAATACAGCATGAAAGGAAAGCAGTCAGGACAGCTCGAACATTGTCAATACTGCTGTACTGCATGCAGGGATATGATGATAGATGATCATACTTTCAAGCTCTATTCTCCTGTTGTTTAATATTTCTTACAGAACAGAAAGGATCAAAGTATGTGACCAAATGGCACTATGAAAAGGGTTTTCTCATGGGGTACTTTTCCTTTGTTAGTAAGTATTTGTTAAAAGTAGGACAAGACATGATAGTCTTTTTGGTAAGCTACTTACAAATTCTAGGCTGCAGAGCTTAAGGCTAGAGTAACATTATTTACAATGAAGCTAATGGGTCCTTTACAAAAATATCAAAAGAGAAATTATTGAATTACAAAAATTAATCATTGTATATTGCATTTTACATTCCTGGCTTGAGCGAAATGTGGCCGTATCTAAGACAGGCATTAAAATAAGCTCGTAAAGGCAAGTGAGCATATTGCCTGCTTGAACTCCTCAGACCAAATCTTACTTTTTTCATGGTAAAAACGTAAGAGAAGTTTATATTCATCTTAACACGTAATGAGACTTGTATACAGTATGTTGCTCTTCAATGGATATGTTTCCAAATGTGTGTTACAATCTTGTCTTATGATTAAAATAAGACACAACGAGACTGAAATGTTGAGAAACTGATTTTGAGTTGTAACCACTCTGCGACCCCAACCCCCCGTCTCAACACAAGAAATGCACGCTGCATGTAAAAAGAGACGGAATATGCGAGCCGCCCTGCTGTATATGACCATAAATGCAACACTTCATCAGCAATTAATGGAGTATGAAACGAGTGAGGAGCCAGGAGATCTTGCACTAAAGATAGTACAAAGAAAGAAAGGGAAGGGGGTAGGAGATGCAGGGGAGGCATAGAGAATTCAAAAAGGAAAAGAGTACGGAGGAAGGATTGAACGTTACACCTACCTTTGACTAATTACACTTCACTGTAGGCTAAATGCGTTCACTTAATGGTTGACATTGAAGAACTTTTCTCATTTGATTGGTTGACTGCACACCCCAGAGGGAGGAGCTGTCTCATGAGCAGGGAGGCACCATCACTAGGCATGTCATATATATATAATCATGCAACAACATTAATACCTGATTTTGACAAAAGCAACCCCTATTGATTCCAAAAAGCAGGTCATCACAAAGCTGCTGTGAGTTATAGTGTTGATTATTTTCTTTCCCCGTGGTCCCTGTTATATTATTAGAGATAATACCTTCACTACCTACAGGTCAGAGTGCATCCCCTAATGTTTCCTCTCTTTGTATACCTTTTATGACTGCTAAACCTCTCAGTGATACTATTCTTTCTGGATAAATTGATCCAATTTGTTCCCTTACTTTACAACCTGGCAGCAAAAAAACCAAAAACTCGCATCACTCCTTTTAATAGATTAGTCGGCATAATAATGAATGGCTACGTGCTTCTAGATGAAAAAGACTAAACACAAAATGGCTATCTTTGTTGCACATCTTCTTAGAGATGATAATTATTTAACTCCTTTATGTGTGTGTCATAGTTTGTTTCCATAAATGTAACCCTGGAACAGACTGGGCTGCCACACATATAAATAAATACATGCTGTTCAGTGCTTAGGCCTTGAGAGTGGGAAACCACTTGAGGAAAAGGTTACCTTTTACAATATGTCAGAATATGCTTTTGGGTATAATCACTGAAAATGCAGGACTGGGTGTAAAAATATGGAACATCGACATGGCTAAATAAACACACAAGCAAACACACACACACACACACACACACACACACACACACACACACACACACACACACACACACACACACACACACGAGAAAGAAGTTATAGCAAGTGGCAGCCCCAGAGAGACTGTCAGAGCTTGCCAAAGGAATGAGTGCTGATAAAAGATGACAATATCTAATCCTCGTCGAGGGACTCAGCTGAGACAGGCTCTCTGTCTCTTTCATACATACAGAGAGCAGACAGAGCTTCAGAGTCAGTGGGTGCCACACAGGCAGGCAGCTCAGCATGTGATGTGTAGAAAGAGAACAGTATTACACACAGATAGAAATGTAGATGCAGAAATACTCCTCACGAGTAAGGCACCTGCTTTCCTTGACAGCATTTAGGCAGTAAACAGCAGAACTCTTTGTCATCCCTTCAGACGAAAACGAGCGAGACTGGGAGAGGAGGAAGGAGAGGAGGGGGACTGGCGAGAATTACAAACCTATTGAGGATAAAAACAAACAATGAGCTTAGAGACAGACAATAACTTCCCCACCTCTTTAGGATCAGAGGGGGGTGTTGGATTGGCAACAGAAGGCAGGATGCCCCTGTTTCCATACAGAGTTCCTGACAATAGATGCTGAGAGGTGGAGAAGAAATAAAGTGCCTAAGAGATGACAACCATATCCAAAGCTCAACAGGGATTTTCCATATTCTCTGGTAAATCACACACAAACGCACAACATTTCTATCCAAGTGTCCTCTTTCTCTCCATCCCTCTGGTTGTCTCAGTTTTTGTGGCAGCAGGCCCAACAAAGTAGCCCAGATGTCACTCTACTCAGCCGCATCATCCAGCTGAAGGCACTTCCAGGCCAGATGGGATATAGAGTAAAACCTCTTCATCATGTTCGGGGTCAAACATGTGTCTCCTCCTAGTTAGAGATGACCAACTAGCTTCATATGGTGGCATCCAACTCAACTGGTTCCTTTTCACTTATTGTAAATGGCAAACTAGTTTTACTCTGGGTTCCTTCCTGATGAATTTCTTTCAGCTGCTTGCATCTGCATTCTTTTGGTCACTCCTCAAAGGTAATGTCGACAGGAGGTAATGTCAAGAGGTCACTCCTCCTGAGATCCTTTCTCACTATGTGGTACAATGGCTGCATCTTTGTGGACATCAGAGCAATCCGCCCTTCAGCCTCTCGTTCCTCTGACCCTTACATGTGACTTCACAGCTCAGCAGAAGAGCACCATGCCCTCAGAGTTAGAGGTGCTGACCAACATCTTTGACTGCAAACCACCTTTGTACACACTGGAGGTCACCGTCTGATTAAACCAGCAGAACTGCATCATCATCACAAACCTGCTAATGGTGCCCTTCTCAACTGAGATCTACATATAGTTGTTCCTTGTAAGAAATCCAGTCAGGCACTTATCCTGTGCTGCACAAATGGATTTTTTTTTAACAATCAAAGAAGTGCTGGACAATAAAAGTATACTGGTTATCATCTGAATATTATTTTATGCACAAAATAATCAAACCACTCAGTGGTAGGAGGTGCAAATTAAACATAAATGCTATAATAAAATAAATAAAATGCTGGTAATTGTGCCACACTAAATCAGAAAAACAGTGTGAACTGCAAACTGCATTAAATATGTGTGCTAGCTAAGACGGGCATCACCACAACCCGTGTCATACAATATCGCCCATTAAAACAAGCAGAAATAGTGTGGTGTGGACTACCAAGAAGTTACATCGCAAATAGAGTTGCATACTGCATAATAAAATACAAGATGAGATGCAAAAGACATGATTCCCATTAGCATTTTTTAAAATATAGGATTGAAGAAGTTTATCGGAGTCCTTGATCCCAGAGAGGAGCTGCCCTGCTGGATCATGTTTCACTGCCTGCACTTCCTCTGCTGTATAACAAGTGTAGGGAGATGTCGGAGCAGCAGCTGCAACAGTCTCATCCTTCCACTACGTCTGATGTGTGGACTAGTTGTACATCAGAGCTTTATGTGAGTCTCACCTTTTACTTTATAGACAAAGACTAGGAATCTTCAGAGAAAACGCTTTCCTCAAGAACATAGAGGCGAAGTGATTGCCCGCGGACTGAATGAAGCACTTTCCTCCTGGGCCGAGTGAAGACACAACAGACACAAGTTTGTGTTACAACTGAGCGCAGGTCAAACATGGTGAAGGCCACTTCACTCAACAAAAGGCTCCAGTGTTTCGGACTTTGACCAACCACAGCTATTGTAGGAAATCGTTAGTTGCAGAAAATAATTTACAAAGAATAAAAACAACTACTTTTTTTAATAGTTATAGATCTTTGTGATAAAAAATTATAGTGAATATAACAAGGCTATTAAATATTAGCAATACAGATTGAAATATGTCTCTGTTGTTTTACATATAGAACACTTAGTAAGATATTTTCTTTCAGATTTTCACTTTGAACAAAAACTATTTGTATTTAATATCTCCAATTGCGTTCCTTTTTTTTCAGAGAGAGTGTGGAAAGATGAGAAGTTGTAAAACCTGGAAACTGCTCAAAAACAGCTCAGCACTAGGTCACCTCTCAGGTACTCAATGCTGACAAGAGAAACTGGCACTTGGTTCTCAACTGGCAGGACATGAAGGAGTCTATGAAAAAGACCGTAAGCCGAGTGTGGAGGTCACAAATTCACTGTTGTGTGAATCACATTTAAGGAGTTCCTACCAGCATTTGCTGCACCTCTTCAGAACAAAGGTCCTGAAACCCTCCAATGACAAATAAGACCCAATATATCCAGCCGGACGAGATTTAGGCGATCACACGAGGGCTGCGTCTTTAAATCTCGAGGGGGACAAAGAAAGCACATTTCTTACACCAAACAATAGTTTAAACCAGACAAGGAAGCGTTCATCGCCCAGCCCTAACTTTGAGTTATAAAGACTGTCATACTGAACTACTGAAGTCGCTTACAGAAATTGAGGACTGTCGCCACCTGAGATTACTTTACTGTAAGAGATGCAAAGTAGCAGTGTTGGTTTGGATGATGTTACATATTGGCAACGTATCCCTGCAGCACATTTGGCACCAAGAAAAAAAGCGTTTTTCTTTCACTTTGCAGCGTCTCCACAGGGAACCCAGAGCAGTCAATACATCACTGCTCCCCGCTGCGTTAGCCTGACACATCATTTCTCAGTGCATTTCATCACCTGTCTTTGCCTGGGTGGGAAAAAATGTCTAGATGGCATGTGGGAGTAGCATCCCTCCTCGACTGTTCTTGTGTTAAGTGCCAATCCCCGAAAAATACCATTCATACAGAATACAATTCTCACTGCTTGTGTTGTTCTCACTGTAAATGGAAAAAAACATACAGTATATCTCAGCTCTAAAACAAATCAGACACAGGAGGTCCAACTTATGGGTTTGCTATATAGAAGCCAACATTTTATGTGATTTGAAAACATGAACAATAGTATCTTCTAAAAAATAATCTCTTCTGATGGACAGCCACAAGCTATAACCACAGACAGAAAGAAGACAGAAACAGTGTTGGACAGTGAAGCGTTTCATTTTTCAAGTTATATCTTTTTCAAGTTGAAAAAAAGCACAAGATCGCACAGGCTAGAGGAAGCAGAAGCAACTTCTCTTACTTGCTGCTTGGAAAAAATATTGTTTTTGTCAATGAAGTCTGGAACTTTTGGTGGAGTTCCAATTTGGAAAAAGGTGGCAAGGTAATGTTGTCTGTGTCTGCATATGTACTGTACTGATCAGTTCTCTTGAGAGGACACAGCCTGGCCTGGTTTCCCTCTGCCACTTTCCCACAGACCCTGAGCATTAAGGTGAGCTGGGTTACAGCTGATCAATACTTGGAGCACATTGAAACTCAAATTGATGTGGATCTTTGATTTTCCTTGACTCCCCCATCACTTTGCCAGCAGGCCATCTCAGCCAGTTGCTTGTAGACATGGATTTTCTTTGAAAGGTGTCTTTTTGAGTGCTACTGGAGGCTCATTAAGCCGATGCCCTTCACTGAAGGCAGCTGCGTGCTATAGGTACATATAACACAGCAGAGACATGGATGTGCATGTACATATTGTTAAAGTAGTTGCAATACAATGTAAATGTACCACTGAAATATACAGTATGGTGCAATGCGCTCATACAGTCCTATACATTGCTATTATAAAATGAGCAATTCCTAGAAATAATAACAATAATAACGAAATGGCTGAACAAAAATGTTGCTTATCAGAATTGAAATAGATCTTTGATTTGCTTTAAAAACCTAAAATGTAAACTGAGTATAAGTCTAGAAAGGCTTAACCTTTATGTGATTAAAACAACATTTAAGCGATTTCGTTAAAAACCAAAACAAGTTAATCTCCTTAGTATTTGTTTAAAACTTTATTTGCTACACCCTTGTGAGAACTAACCACTAAAAGCCCTCCTCCATATGACAACTGACACATATTGTAGATATAATTCAAGTCAGTCTGTTTTGCTTCTTATATAATCCCTGGTGTCAAATGTGCTTTGAGAAATGTAGCTTTTCTATCCTGCAGGTCAGCCTTCAGCTTGTGGTAACCAGAGTCTCTCAGGGGAATGATTATCAGATTCCAGAGTCAAATAAACCCGCTCCTCTGGATGTGGCGCAGCAGTTGTAAACTACCTCCATGATTGCAGAGTTAGGACCACTGCCCTGCAGAGAAACCGGTTTCAGACACTTGTGGTTGTGATGTTTCATGACTCCAATCCTTTCCCATTCCCCAGGATCCCTTTCTCTTTCCTCTCACCGAGTTCCTATGGTAAATGGAGAGATACACTGATGGAAAAAGGCAGCAGGAGCTCACAGCAGACCCCTCATTGAAACATCAGTATTATTGCATCTGTCCTGCAAAGAGTATGATACAAAAGTTCAGCAATGGCAGTGTGTGTGTTTGAGCAGTGTGTGTTGCACCGATTAATAAAGACATGTCTATTAGTGACTGAATTGCAAATAATATGTATTATTTATACAAGAGTTGATCATTTTAGTTTAACTTTGATCCGAATGTGGGATTTCTGTCCTGCAGTTACAACATAAAAGCAACTCCTTTTCCCCTTAACCTACCTGTTGTAAGTATTAGGTCTTCAGCTTTTGCTATCGCTTTCAAGAGACACTATAAGCCAACTTCTTCAGTGCCAAGTTTCCAAAGATTGGAGGATTTTTTATTTCAGTATCAAGTCTACATTAGTGTTCAGGAAGTGTCTGAACTAAAGGACATCTTATTCTTTATACTTTTGGAGGTAAATTACTCAAAAACTTGAGCAGCAGTGAAAAAACACTTGAATGTCTCAACTGAAACAGAACTTTCTTTATGAACACTCAGGCTGGCAATGTGGAAGCTGTGGTTTTATAACTACTTCTATTTTTCTCTGAGGCTCAGTCAAACTTACATTTCATCCCTCTCTTAAATTCACTTGGTCAGTCACCAAACAGCATAGCCATTGATATCACCGCCTTAAATGTATAGTGTTGAATTCAAAAGGCATGACGATCCCTGTGAAAACTAAATAACACACTGGGTTTTTACCCTAAAGCTGCTGAATTCACAGTATAGCTTCACTTTTTTTGTCACAAACACATGCATAGCCAGTTCCAGCCATGTGCTTTACCGCTGTAGCTGAGGAAATGATTGTAAAGCAGCCTCTATGCACACGGTCTGCCCAGTGAGGAACAGTTACATTTATTATTCTTTACTCTGTTCCCCTGTGCCTTTCTCTTTTCTTGCTGAGTCTGAGGAGTCATCCTTAGATCTATACCTGGTGGATATTCTCCTGCAAAGCATCTGTGTAACCGACATACAAAGGACCCACTCGGAGAAACACAGACAGAAGTGAGGAGCTGCTGATTGATATTGTTTGCATTACAAACATTTGTGTCAAAGACTCCTGCTCTCCCTTCACACCTCATTACACCGCTGCCTGTGACGCCTGTCATAATGACAGAATGGCTGTCCTCTTGTCATAAGAGCAGTCATTGTATCAAGGCAAGAAAAGAAAAAAAATATCCTCCTGAGGCTATCAAGATGGATGAAAGTCATCAACTTGGAGCTGGAACAGAGATCTGATGGGCAGCCTCAATTAGGGTTTTTCCATTTTATTCAAAGTTTCACATGGCTTCTTTTATAACAGCACAACTGGCAGCAGTTATTTTAGTCTCTGGCTAAAGAGAAGGCAAATAACCTTCTTGGCATGTCAATCAGGAAGTGTCTTTTAACTGACAGCCTGTCTACGTAGATACGTTTGATGTTATTGATTATTCATAGAACCTCTCTAAACTTCTAAAGTAAAAACAAGGGCTGCATTTAAACCACATCTGCATTAACAGCAGTGCCTCTGCACGTGTTGTCAAGCTCCGGTGTGACATCATACCTATGGCATAATTGTACTGCCTGTCCCTTTATGAAATGTAATTGTATGTCATCATCATGCATTCACAGTTTGTGCTGATTGTATGCTTAAGATGGTTTTGCATTAATTTCCTGCTTTGCACCATGATTCTACTGCTCTATGCCTTTCGGATCTGTTCAGCTGTTTAGGTTTAGATTTTTTCGTATACTATTTGTATATGTTGTGTGTTTTATTTTTATTAGGTTGAGGAAAAGCATGTGGAGATGAGCTTTTGGCTCCGAGGCACATTTACAGTGATTTTGATCTATGAGAATAGTTAATGCGAATAAATTAATAAATGCCGGGCTTGGGTGTTTGTATATACGGTACATTCATTTTTTAAGATAGCAAATATTTCTAAACTTTAGCTACTGTGAGAATAAATCAATATATTGAAACGGAACATTAAAAGGATATTCACTGTTTCCCAACGGACCAGATCTTTGTACTTCCAGTAGTACCGGATGTTATTGTTTGTATCCTCAGTTAGCATGTAGCTTATAGTATATTGTATATATGAGTAGAGGGAGAATGATGCATGGAGTTACATACTAAACACACCGCCTCTACCTCTCATTCATTGAAGCCGCATTAATACTATTAAGTGTTTAATAATCAATAAACAAATTGTACAATAGAATATGATAGGTGGAATCTTCATGACTACGCCAACAGATGGGGATGGTGAGGTCATAACAGGGATAAGCAGAACGTGCCAGGGATAAGCAGAACGTGCCATGGACCCGCCTTCGATGACGTCAGCCAATAGAAGAGATGGGGATATGCCCATGTGATGACAAGGGGCCAACAGGATCAGGGCCCCGCTGCCAACCAATGAGAGAAGACGAGACCGGAAGGAACACAGAGTACAAATGCCTGATGTAAACACAAGATCGGGCCTTTTCTCCACGTTGCTGGTAGACAGCTAACTGCCTAAGCGTGGTCTGTGGATCAGTGGCGTGGGGGGGGGACCACAGCTGTGCTTCCCTTGTAGGCTTATCATATCATGTGTGTTAATAAATCCTGTTAAATTTAGATGAGAATTTTCTTGGATTTTTTTTACCATCTTACTATAGATATTAGAACCCTACACCACTATTTGGTTTTATGTATCATCCAAGCAAAAAATAAAGTATTCTTTTAGCTCTGTTTTTTTCCCCCATCATCTGCATCATTTTTATAGATAATTAATTATCCTATCCAGGAAGTGTATTTTTGCATTTCTTTGGTGTGTCTCAGACAGTGTACTAAATAACCTGTGAAAGACCTCAGTCAGGTTTTATCGGCTAATTCGAGCACGCTGCTGCAGCCAATCAGCTCTTTTACAGAAACCCATCAGAGCTGGTTACTCTTCTAGCGGTATTACCACTAATCTATCAGAGGCTATTTGCAGACCATACTTCTCTCATGAACACACAATCAGAAGAGGGAGGGCTGAAGGCGAGAGGAAAGAAATGGTACACAGCAAAGAGCTATGCAGCAAAGGCCAATCCGGTGTCATCCTTTCCTTTTTTATCATTTATTTTAGAGTGACAATATGGCCGCTTTTCTCCAGAGTTTGAAGCACAGTGATCTGTAAGAGAGTTGGATGTAGACTGAGATCAGAAGGATAGCTGCTAAGCTAAGAGGTGAAACACTATCTTAGCTCAAAAGTTTACTGAACTTTCTGTTCTTCTGTGGCCTTCTTCCCACTCCTGAGAAAACAATAATGGGATTTTTTTCTGATCAATCTTGCTTAAATGAACTCTTATGTCACCATAGTTAGTCCCATGTGTGTAGTACAACAGAAAATCAATCCTATCACATCATTTTAGTCAAAACTTGGCCACGTATTAAGGTTTGGCTTTTAAGACATCAGTTTAATCCTTCTGTTTGAGTTTGAAAAAGAAGAAATTAAACTGGCCACTCTCACTCTAACGTCTACTGAAAGGTAAAAGAATAACACATTGAACATCAAGTTGTAATGAATCACACAGAATATGAACACAGAAATGTTTTTACGCCTATTTGATGAATAAGGTTTGGTTTGTGTTCCCTGACTGTTGTGTTGATGCATTATTCGATCAATGCCTTTTTTTTTGGAAGGAATTACAGTGTATCTGGTACAGTAAACTTTGTAGCAACTGTGCTCAGATGTGTGTGTGTCTCCCATTTCTTTCTCACGCACGTATTGATTTCATCCAGGATCCAATCAGGACTGTTGTTCAGTACAGATTAAGTAATTGATCACTCTATGGATCCCTGGGTATGTACATCAGTGTGTGTGTGTGTGTGTGTGTGTGTGTGTGTGTGTGTGTGTGTGTGTGTGTGTGTGTGTGTGTGTGTGTGTGTGTGTGTGTGTGTGTGTGTGTGTGTGTGTCAATAGTATCAAGTGTATTTGTTTCTCAGACAATTCTATTTTTTATGTACAGTAGCTTCCCCTTTCAAATTATTCATGTTATTACCACACACACAGACCTTGTTTCTTTGGGAAATGTATATTAGCTTCTGTTTGTGCTTGAATTGATTTTCTCTTGTCCAATTTCCAGCCCTAACAGAAGCCTGATGTTTCTCTGTCCCTCGTTATACTAATGGTTGTGCTTTAATCCTCAATACAGGGGAGACTATTATGTGTTTGTGTGCTAAATTAGAGACATAAATAAAATGAGAGAGGGCAGTCTCTTCGGTCTGATGTTGTCTCCTTCCCTCTAAATGTAAGAAATGTGCAGAAACACAATTACACACCAATACTGATATCTTAGAATCAATACGGTAAGAAAACATTAATTTATCGGACAGACGAGATTTGAGCAAAGGTCATTTCCTATAGTGAGATGTAAATATTGGTGTTTAAAGATCTTTCAAGCTGCAGTGTGGTCAACAAGAGAGACAAAATATAAAATTATGTAATGAATCACAAAATGTACTGTATCACCCTAGAAAGTGTATATGCTTTATATAGTATTTAGAAATGCATTCCTCATAAATATGTATTAGCCTATACACGGCAGGTGCTCTCAATGGGAAGGAAATGACTAGTTTGGATTATTGTTGAATTTAAAGGACTTTAAATATAGCTTCTATGTCTCACACAGTGAATAAAACATTTATTTTCCTCATTAAAACAGAGCCAACGTTTATTTTTTCATGTCACAAACCACCACCCGTAACTTTCCTGTGTATAAGAGTCTTTGGCCTTTCAAAACAAGGCATTTTGACTTTTAATTGCCAGGTCAACCAGGAACACTATGAACTCATGATTCCAGTTGGATCAAAACTGAAAACATGGTTACTGAGATATAAATACTAGATACTGAGAGGGAAATGTCCATAAATGTCAACGTCCCAAATTACACACCTAAATCAATGTGATTAAATCATTAATCCATTAGGAAGATGACATCTGTACCCTGAGAAATGTTCCTGAAAGACAGAAATGAATTAGAATTTCCACGCATCCAGCGTTCACATTTTTTGGAGTTGGCTGTGCAAACACTTCAGTAGTTTAACCGTTAAAACATGTTTTAATAACCTTGAGTTTTTCACTTACTTTGACAGTGGTGCACAATCACTAGAAAAGTTTCTGTTTGATTTGTGTGAACAATAAAAGGCTCAAAATTAATTCATGTTGATTCTCTTCTGTTAAAAATGCTGGTAAAAAATGATAAGAAACAATACAACATTTGTTTGTGGACTGAATGGATCATTTAAGCAATTTAATCAATCACTTTGATTTATTATGGCTATATCAAGGCACTCTATTTACTCATATCAAGTTCTGTAAGGATATTTTCTCCTCTCCACTGAATGATGATACATTCATTCAATATCTCCATTCTGAAACTGTCATTAGTGCCACGCAGCTAATCAATGCAAATGTATGGATTTAATTACCATTGTATTTATATCTCCCCACCCTCTTCCAATAGCACACGCTGTTTTATCATTTACATTTAAATATAGACAGAAGTAATCAGCTCTGCTTTGCATTCCTGCATTGAGATTACACAACATCTGTTCTGAAGCTGGTTCATGTTGTTTAGGTGAAGGAGAACATAAGAAGGAGATAGATGTGATGGAAAAGCAGTTTCAGCTCCAGGAGAAAAGATGTGTGGCCTGTTTTTCCCACTACAGGTTTCCACCACTCCTAGCTTCTAAGTTATTAATTGCTGCAGATACTCGCACACTAAGATGCCTACAAAGCTGCAATAGAAGCACAGGTGGGCCATTACAGCTCATAATAGGGGCTCTACAGAAACATATCCAGCGCAGTGCTGATGAGATGGAAACAGAAAAGTCTGTCAGCTAGAAAACTGTGAGACAAGAACAGAGAGAGAAAAGCTGAGACCAACAACCAAGACAGGGAAACAGACGTGTTTTCCATACTCAAGAACAAACACCTACTGGAGAGTGAAGGCTTTCATTTGGTGTGGGGTTCCTGTATTTGTGAAGCTGATGCAACGATAGCTCAGCGGTTTAAACTGCTGTGTTTCTCTTCTTCCTTACCTGCTTGTTCTTCTATGTCTAACACTTAGCTTTTTTTTTTCCTTCGCATATGTAAAATTGGTAAAGAAATACTTTGAAATTCTGTCTATTCTCATAAAATAATGAATCCTATCAGTCAGCATGTTGAACATGTTCATGCATATTTGGAAGCAGACTATGGTTCGCATTGACATGAAAAAACCTAACATTATCCATAATGGAAATGTAACCTAACCTAAGCATACACAGAAATAGGTGCACTCCAAAAAAAGCTTGTTTTGTTATGTGAAAACTAAAGATAAGACATGGTTTTAACATTAAAAAACAAACAAAAAACTACTGCATTTTGAACTGGGACCATTATGACTGTTTTGAAATAATCATTTGAGTGATACGTCAACTTCATTAGGATTTTCAAGCAGCGAGACAGATTGAAGCTGGCTGTTATGTTTTCTCAGAGTGTCCTTCCCTGTCTTTTTTCCTAATCTTAGTATATCTCCTGTCCGACTAAACACATCCTATTTTATTAAATGAAAACAAACTAACAGTGGCTACTGCCAAAGTCTTTTTCTCTAACTGTGTTGAGCAGTGTTTTATTTTCTGTCCTATCTTGTGTTGCTAGTGGGTATAATGGAATAGCAGTGTCACATTGCTCAGCACCTTTCAGTCCACACACATTTTCTTCTAACAAAATAATTTCCCTAGAGGGCAGCTGTCTCTGAATAATGTCATATCTGTTTTTTGTTTGGAGGGGCAGCATTTGTATAAATGCTAAGATAAGGATGCATGTATTTCTCACAACACTTCTCTGCTTGAGATAGAGCTTCCTCTAAGCAAGGAACAGGTCTGATAAGGAAGCCTATCCTGGCAATTCTTATCAATTCAAAGTATTCTTTGCTTTTAAAAATATTTAAACTTTTTTCCCATTGTTGTTGTCAAATGAATATTTATATTCTATTTAATTTCAAGAAAACTTATTAGGGAATATGACTGTTTTCCATCTTATCTCCAGCCACAGGAGAAGCTCAACACGAGTGTAAACTATTCTCAAACAGAGAGATCGTCTCATTGCTCAGCACAAAGGCTAGGGAAAAGGTTAACTTCCATTAAAGTGAGTTACTGCAGCTCTCAAACTATTATGGTTACACATTTGATGGCTAGCAAATGCCCCCCAACACATTAAAGAATGACATGAGGTTTGTTTCATAATAACTGCCCTGCTGTGAGCCGCAACTGGTCTCATCTGCTGGTCAAAAATGTATAAGTTAACTGCTCCAAAAACACCTATACCTCTAATTTCCTATTTCTAAATGCAGAATGGAAATACACCTTTGGAGTAGCACATTTGTCGGACACTGACTAACTGTTTCCCCTGCTTCAAGTCTCTCCAGAACTTCCTAATTTCAGCAACTTTCTGAGCATCTACAAACTTTCCCAGCTACTGTGCACTATGTGCTGACCAAACAGAACGACACCAGCTTTCATACTCTTTGTGTCCAACTTCCAGAGCCTGGATTGCAGCTTTTCCAGATGCAACATGATTAACCAGACGCTCCACAGGATTACTGATGAAGCAAAACTCTCCACTTTCACTCAGGGACTGAGTTTTGTTTCTGCCTATTTCAGCCTCTTATTTGATTTCATACTTACTTCACATTTCCCTCTCTCCTTTGTTTTTGCTGCTTCAACTTCTACCCACTACTTATCTCATACAAATCATTTTTTTCTCCAAGCAGACTGGCAGACATGCTGATCTCTTCATACCTTTGTTCGTAACACAACAGCACATCATTTGAAAGGGGAGGGAGTGAGTGAAAGGAGAGCCAGGTAATGTAGTAGACGAAAAGGTGAGATAAAAGCAGAATAAAGGCAGTGCTTATTTTAGTGTTAGTGTAAAAAAGTATAATTTGACTGACAGTGCAGCTTCTGCTTACTCAAGGGTTTTCACCTTATTACTCGGAACAAGGTTTTAGAGAGTTTGAAGAGAAGAGGAACGAGCAGATAGAACAAGAGAGTGAGAGAAGAAGTGGGAGGAAAAAGCGCTCTTTGGCTCAGAGAAATGGTAATCATCCATTTTACCTTAATCAGCTGAAGAACAATGTCCGACCTCTGATACCAAAGGAGTCAGAGGAAAATCTGAAACTGTCGAAGCAAACCAAGGACTGTTTGGTCTCACGCTTACCCATAACCAACACCAGCCAAGCCACCTCAAGTCAATGCGTTTTGGAAGTGTTACGGCGAGTTAGAGGTTATGTAAATGCATAAGCTCAAAACTATTCTGAACTTCGTGCTATGAGATTGTCCATCACGACGAGGCTGGTTCAAAAAACATTAAAAGGTGCCATAGAATGGAAAACTGTATTTACCTTGGCATAGTTGAATAAATAGAGTTCGGTACATTGAACTGACAAACCGTGAACGTCAAACATTGTTTCCTCCTTCACGTGCAAATCATGAATATGGATATCACAGCCGTAAAACGGGAGAATTACAACAATCCCTGTGTGTTACGTCACACATGGTAGTCCAGCCCCGACATTTGCATACACCAGCTGCTGGAAACCCTAACACTAACACTTACCACTCCGTAACGTTGCTCTCCAATCTCCGACCAACTGGCTGTTGTTCAAATTCATCGGTTTCCTCCTCCGATAAAGGCTCAAACATGTAAGGTTGGATGCCAATAGCCTCGATGGTTCATCTCTCACAGTTTCGCCAACTTCACTTACTTCTGTGGGCTCTGAGGCAGCCATGGATTGCTCCTTGTAAACCAGCCAATCAGAGCAGAGCTCGTCATAATTATTTAACTGAGCCCCCAAAGAAGGAAATTCAGCTTGTTTTATTCCAGGACCAAAACATAGGATTGTAAATGGGCCTGTAAAACCGCATCTGGACACTTTTTGGATCAAACAAAGCACCTTCTTTGTAGACATCAGAGAATAATTTAAAATACCAGATGGATGCATTCAATGGCACCTTTAACTATGCTCTGCAACTAGGTGATGGATGTATAAAATGAAACAAGATCCAGAATTGGCATACCTGTTTTCTAATAAATATGTATTTTGAGGCCAATACACCTTGACAAAGACATATTGTTGGTTGTATAGTTTAAAGCCATGCTCTCATCGTGTTTTTAGGCAGACTTGCCTTGTTGCAACCATGTCTTCTGGCAGCTTTCGAATCCAAACTTTGGCAAGCAAGCTCAAATGATCAGAAGCTGCCAAAGGGTGCAAATCAAACATGAGCAGGAGGTGGAAAGTTTTTTGTACTTTCTCAAATATGTTGTTGTCAAGAACCCTCCAAAGACAAATGAATGGTTTGTCTTTAACACTCCTAAAGAATGGACCATATGGCTCGTGCAGTTTTAATAAGTATGACCATCACTCTATGTAAGCTATCAACTTGAAATATACCTTTAATAAAATATGTTAATATAACGATTTAATAAGGTCGGGGCACCACTCTCTAATAAGAGAGAAAATAGATAGCATTACTTTATACCAGTCTAATATTCTGAAAGTCGGAGTTCAGTCGGTGAACAGCGGCTGATATACCTCTCACACACAAAAACACATAAACAGGTTCTTTAAAAATGAAACATTTATTTACTAACTTACATTACACAACAGTGAAGCACGATAGCTGCCCACTGCTCCTAGTACTAGGATGGGTTAAATGCAGAGGACTTATTTCACTGTGTGTGCTCTGCTGTGTGCATGTATGTGACTAATAAAGAGGGTTTCATCCTCCGATTCGTTTAGCTCTCCTCTCCTTCCCCATTCACTCCCTCATTTGAACCACCATATGAAATCAGACCGATTACAGGTCCCACTTGTAAATCCACTCGCAATTTCGCCAGCTTTCCTATTTTTTATTCTTTTACTACTCTTACCCTGATCAACATCTAATTCTGTGTTGTCGGATCATTCCCTCCCTCCATCTCCCACATCTTATTCATATGGCACAGATTGGATATTACTGAGACAAAGTGAAAGAAGAGGAAAGAGTCCGTGTTAATAACAAAGCCGTCTTCCCTGAGGCAGAGCTGTTAACTGATCTTAAGACTGTCTAAGCCTTATATCTTTTTATACTAAGCCATATCAGTATAAAAAGATATTTGGCTAATTCTAAAAAGCAAATGCTTACTTGGATAAAACTTTGACTGAAGGTAAATTATTTTTTTCTTGAATGCAGTCCTCACCATGTCCTCTGCTTTGTGTATTATACACATTATTATGTCTGTGCATTCGTGCAATTGCCAAATTATTATCATGAATATTAAAATTGGCAAAGTCATGCTTGAAGTGCCACGGGATGATGTCACAGTCAGGGTCTCGTGTTGAGGCTAAACAGCATTAAAGATTTACTGCCTGCTTTATTCATTTTATTCATGGGCCTGGAGACTTCCCCATTTCCACACATGGTTTTGCCTGATTATAATATTAATGCGCACACGCACGCACGCACGCACGCACGCACGCACGCACGCACACACACACACACACACACACACACACACACACACACACACACACACACACACACACACACACACACACACACACACACACACACACACACACACACACACACACACACACACACACACACACACACACACACACACACACACACACACACACACACACACACACACACACACACACACACACACACACACACACACACACACACACACACACACACACACACACAGAGAAATGGGTTTCTATCACACAGTTCTTCTGAGAATAAGCATCCAACTTAAATGATTCCTACTTTAGAGCCAGAGTGAATATTTTGTCTGACTGTCACTGATGAACACAGCATCCCTCAGCTCTGAATAACTTCACCTTTGTTCCATCATTTATAACATCAACAATAAGTAGTAAGTCTATTATTCTCTTGGTTTGTATAAGGACTCAAGAATCCACGTTGACGGTGGATGGAAGACACATGCATGTAAAAACAACCCAAAAACAAACAATAATTCTCAAGTAATGAGATAAGAACTTAAGCTATACACTGTTTGCCTTAAATAGTGTGGATGGCAAAAAAAAGGGTATAACAACTTGGACATTTTAAAGGATCATTTTTTAGAATCAGAATCAGAATACCTTTACTCGTCCCACAGAGGGGAAATGTGCATGTGTTACAGCAACAAAAGAGCAGCTTAATATTACCAAAGAAGCATGCATTAAAAAAATATTGAAGATAAAAAAATACACATCCTGTAACAGTTCTGAGATATAGCAGCAAGGTAAATATTGCAGTTATTAACGGCATATGTACATAATTGGTATTGCACAACAAGGGGTGTTACAGTCTGTGTTGTTATAGTGTGGGGGTCTACCGGGGATCATGATGGTCATGTAGTCTGAGCGCTGCAGGAAGAAAGGACCTGCAGTATCTTTCCGTGAGACACCGCGGGTGCAGCAGCCTGTTGCTGATTTTTCTAGCTCTATATCTGTGTTTAAGTATATATTCGACTGGATTTATATCATATGTACTATAAGCAAATAAAGAAAACAACTTAATTATTTTGTATTACTTTTTTTTCATATCTGCATAAAAGGATTTGGGCGCACCTTTTGAGTGAGTTCTGACACAAGGTTGGCGAACGACAGATCCTCATGATCATTAGCAGAGAGGTGTATAAAACACTAACTGTGCAGCTCCTAATTTTAAGATGGCAATGTTTGACGCTTTTGACGGTTAAAATTACAAATGTCTCTGGCAGCAGAAAATCCGCCGCAGCTGATTACTCCTTATTTTATCAGTAACGTGATCTCTATCGGATAATGCCATGAAATTGGTGTCCTCCTAGTTCATCTTTCTATCATATGAATAACACTCTACCAAAGGCTTCCAGGGGCCAAGTCCAACACTTCACTATCATTTTCCAATTCTCCAGTTTAACCAACGTTATTGACATTTTGAAATGGTGGTTTTACTCATTGAAATGGTAATGGGCTAACCCTAGTCTGAATGCTGTTAGCTTCATTCAAACTCAGCCTCACATTTAATGTGGTCTTTCCTATAAAGGTTGAATGATCACAGACCTCTTAGTCACTGGACAGAAAATGAGAGGGAAGAGGGAGACAAAGAAAGACATGGAGAATGACAAGCCTATGAAGAGGAGCAGATGGAGGCCAATAGAAAGAGAGAGCCAAAAATGAAATGGGAATAGAGGGGATCGGAGGGAATGAAGGAAGGCACCTCGGGGAGCATCTAATTGAGTTTCATCCCCCATGTTAAACTAATGGATTTGTTAGCATAGACCTTAGCAGTAATTTGAAGAACATGGATATCGGAGGTGAAAAGGTGAACATCTGCGCCTGGAAAAACTCTTTGCAAGTTAAAACTCTGAGGCAGGAGCACACATCTTCACAAAAGCAGATACCATTTTCACACAGTGCAAATATTATAGTTTCAGAGTTTCTTTAGTATAGGTAACACTTCAAATAAGTAGCAATGTGCAGTTTAGGAAAGGGGTTATAAAATAAGACTAGCTCAAGTGAGCACTGGCCAATTCTAATGAAAACGTTTTGATAAATAAAGCTATCCAGTTACAGGGGTTGTTTGGGGTCCTACAGAGTGTAGTTATTTATCACAGGAGTATATTTTCTCTGGAACTGTCTTTTGTGGCTCTTTAAATATTATTATCTTGCTCTCTTTCTCCATCATTACTGAAGGATTAGATGTATGTGTGGTTAAGATACTGTCTCTAACACAACCTTACTTCCTAAAGAAACACATTTGACCAACTGAAAGTTCTTCTTCAGAGAATATACTGTACAGCTGCCAGTGAGACTTTAACCATTGTTGCTATTAGAAACCCAATAGTTCTGTCCTAAAGTAAAATCTTGGAAATTCCACACATATTTTATATGCAGACAGAAAGAGCCAAGCCAAGGTTGACAGACAAGTCAGAAAAAACACAGCCAGAGGTCGACTGAGACACAGGAAAAATCTAAAAGTATGTGAGATACGATGCAGAGCATGTAGGCATGCATTGAAAGAAAGCCCCACCTTATTTTCACGTACTGTTTGTCTGAAGTCCGTGGGCAGAATAAATAACATAAGGGAGGCCTATTTCGATAGCTTACTGAAAAGTGTTTTCTGATCGAGGCAGCCCTGGAAACACTGACTGGATTTACATGATTGCATTTTTTTTTTTTTTAATCACAGTTAAAGCCTTTATGTAAATGAAATGAAATTATGTTTAAGTGCTGTTTAAATGCTATTGCAATAACTTGAAAGCTGATCACATTGACATTCTACAGATACAGTATGTGGTTTAACTGCATTTAAACATGCCCCAAGTAAGTTAATCCTATCTTTAATGCTGTATATCCATGAGGATTTTGCAAATACATACAAATATTGTATATCTAAACTGACAATAAATAAATGCAAAGGATTATCTCCCCAGAGATTATCTTTCATCATCAATACCAGCATAAACCCACTTCTTATAACAATAACTTTAGCATTTTATACATAAAACTAGGTCTAACATTATCAAACTTCAATCACACAACTGCAATTTCTGTAAAATATTCTTTCAGATCTCGAGGGTACAGTGACTCAGTGGTCACCTCACATCAGGAATGTCTTAAATCTGTCCTCTGGCTGGAGCATTTTTTAAATGTATTTTGCAGATAAATCGATAAAGCCACACATTTAATGACCACTCGCCGGGTGGCAGGAGAGGGACAGTATCACCCTCTAACACAGTAACTGCAGACCTGTGGTTTGCCACATGCACGCACCCCATGCACCTCTTATCCCTTATCAGAAAGTCACAAAATACAAGTAAAACCTGAGAAAACATAGAAGAATGCAATTCACTTCAAAATACATTTCATTTGATTGAATTGACACTTTTATCCAACATGACTTAACAATAATAGCCAAACCAAGTGCTGGTGATTTAGCTTTAAATAGATAATTTCTTTGGTGCTACAATTTATTTTGCCAAGGTGCAGGCGAAACAGGGGGGCTTTCAGTCTGTGAATGACGTACACAAATAATTCCACAAATACACACACCATTGTTTATAGAGTTAAATCACTTAATACAAAGAAATAAACACAAATATCTTCAGGACTAACGTTAAAGGATGTTTCTTTCCAAACTATAATTAAATAAAAGTATAATATTTCATACTTTAATCAAAATAATTCACTCACAGCCTAGTTCATTTAAGCTGGAGCAAAGCCATTAAGCTACTTAAAGTAAAGCTTGTCTCTCAGCACTTGCATACAAATATGCTTAAATGTAGAAACAACTAAATATTAAATAACAAGATAAAAAACGTAAACCAAATGCCATAGTGTTTAAGTACAACTGAGATAATTATAATAGACTGTATTGGTTCTATGATTTGCAAAACATACTAGGGATATGATAAACCAATGAACTACTCTATCTGGGTAAGTTTACGGAGGAAATGTTCAAAGTGTAGATAGATATCTTTTCAAATATTGTGAATAGCTGGCAAAAAAGCATTCACAACAAAATGGTGCAAGCAGGAACATCTGATTCAGGAACAATGGAAAGAGATTGTTGCAGGAATCAATATAATGGACTGAGACTGCAAAATCACAATTTGAAGAAAAGCAGGAGAAATTGACAATATTTAGGAATCAAACAAGCAACTTTATGACTTTGTAAGATGGGCTTCTAACTTGCTGCCATTTGTGTCCGGCACAGCGCTGTCAATCAACTCATCGACCCGGTAAAGGACAGTGGCCAGACGAATCACATGTCACGCGAACAAGCATGCCTGCACGCACACTTCCTCTCGCATCAGCTAAACCATTATGTATTTTTTCAGGGCCTCTGAGGAAGAACAACCACATTCATTACACACAAGTGCACACACACAACATAGTCAACACACTCGCCGGTTAATTTGGCAACCCCTCTACTCATTTATCAACTACAGGAGACTTTATTTCATTTAAAACCCCTGTGAAAGTGTAGTCAAGGCAACCGCTACGGAGAAAAGAAGGAGCTCTGAAATTGCCATGAGGTAACGAAAACTTTATGATTTACGTTATCATTCCAGCTCAGAAGCTGAATATAAAAACATGTGATTTAGAGTGGAAGAAGGGGACATTGTGCTTGTGTATTGTGCTAATAATAACTGTCGGTAATCTCAATTTCTTTTCTGAAGCTTCTTGATGTGTGTCACCTTTGAACAAACGCCGTTAAGTGAAAAGCTGTCAACTTAATGAGTCTGTTTCTGATATGGAGACCAGTGACACTGACTTTCAGGTGTTCCTCTTTTAAACATTTCAGGAGTGCCTCTTAAAATGATGGCTGGTAGCTGTTACTTTTTTTTATCAGTGCTTTTACTATGAGGAACATTGTATTTAGAAAGAATACTTTTTATGGTCACATAAAGAAGATGGCTGCTGTCGAATCCCAGTGTGTGGCTGTCCAACTAATCACTTTTATGCAGCTCTGGAGAAGAGGGATCTGTCTGCATGCATCCATGTAATGGGGAGGCGGTTGTTTAAAGAAAAATATCAACTGAAAACATGCTGCGTTCACTGTCTGGAGCACCAGTGAGTCAAGATGAACTGGACAAAAAAGATATAAATACTGACATTTAGAATGTTTTCTTTTGAGTCATACATTTATTTAAAATTCATGGCGCCAGTCCCCGATGGAAGCAGCCTTTGGTTTTGGCTGCAATTCATCTTAGCTTTGTTGCTGCCTAATCAGTGTCTAAAAAACACTTTCATCACATGGCAGACTTCAGTAGAAGCCATAGTCAGTTCAAGGTCAACCCCATGTCCCTTATCAACTGGAGATGTCAAAATTGACAGCAGCCCTCAGCGAGGCGTATAACACGCTGTTTACACAAGATGACCGATGTTTTTCTGTCGCCTGTCATCGTTTCAAAGGGAGATGACTCTCTTACAAGATCATTTTTCTAAATCGTAACTTTGTATATGAAAATAGAGTGAGGTTTGGTGAGTACAGTCAGATTTGTAAACACTACAATATAGTGGTTTTAAGTTTCATTTTAAATTAAACCACCTTGTAATAACTAGGTCGCTGATTTTAAATGCTTTTGCTTAAAAGGCCTGTATAATGCTCATTTTCAGTATTCAGAATTGTATTTTGTGCGTCTCCTGTGACATTTTTACATGCTTTGTCGTCCAAGAAGTGCTTTAGTTTTCTCATACTGCCTGTACTGCAGCACCTCTTTTCACCCTCTGTCTGAAACCAGCTGGCAAGCTATGTTGTGATTGGTTAACCCGCCTAGAGATGTCCCGCCCTTAGCCTACCACATACTGTACAATGGGTTGGAGCGCTAGCCAATAGGAGCACACGAGCTACGGAAGTAAACAAAGGAGAGAGGGGGGAGTATGTTGGAGAGAACTGTGGGATTTGAGCCTTTGCAGACCATTTACATGCACACAAACCTATATGTGTGAGATAATAATTATTTTACTGTGTCCAAGCCAACTCAAAACCATGGAAACTCTTTTGATCTATAGCTGCTTTCACAGAACTAATTCAAATAAGTAAATGACATTTTGTAATGTATGCTAGGTATATAAATGACGTGCAGCGTGCGGTCAATTATAAAAATTGATTGAAAATATATTGGTATTTCTGCATGGAAGTATTTCACCTTCTCTTCAACTGATCTAAATGTACATCTAGTACTAAGAATATAGTCTTTGGGGTATTTCAGATAGGTGTAGAAAGTTTATGATGTACTTTTCGGTGCTGTAAATGATTGAGGAACTCACTCACTGGTACATTAAGTGTTTATATGTTGTGCAGATTGTGCTGAATTGGGCATTGTTGTAAACATTGCCATTATTTAAAGGTTTTTATTGCACATTTATGTCGTCTCGTCAGGGCAGGTATTTGACCAGCATAATTACAAGAAGGTAGACATGCTGATCTGTCACAGCGGAGTTTACAGTTTCAGCAGAGACAAGCGCTTTGTGTGCCTTCTGGTTTATTGAATTAGACACAATGGGTGGTACATTTTCTGAGTGAAACTGCTAAATGTTACTTTTTCCATCGCTGTGGAACAGTTGCCGTGTGAATTCATGTGTCAGTGTGACCAACACCAGCTGTGTGATTATGTTATAAACAGTGATGAGGGAGGGGCTACAATGCAATAAGAAATGTGCAGATGGTTTTGATACCTGTATATGAAACTCATTATTACATTTGACATTGAAGTTGTTTTTATACCTGCTATTATCGCTGTGTTTCATCTCATTCATTTGTCTCATGTCCACATTTTTACTCCTTCCACCTCGGCTTCTTTCACATCTTTACTCTACTAAAAGCTGAATTCCCTTCCTATTGCTGCCATTTTCTTTCTTTCCTCCACTTCTTTAATTGTTCTCTTCCCCTCTCTTCTTGTCACCTGCATGCTGGTTTGTGCTTTTACCCTTCTGGGAAAAGGCACAATGCTCAGAGTCAGTACGCTGCTTTGAACTCTGTCGCCTTGGACGCCTGCCAGTAGCACCGCAAAAAGAATAGTCCTTATTAAGTTGTTCAAGCTTTGAAAAGACTGACATGTCTTTTGTTATTCTTCTTTTGATCGTCGCCCCCTTTCTCGTTTTCTCTGACATTCTTTTGTTCCTGTTGTCTTCATTGTGTTGTGATAGACAGAAGAAGTTATCTCTGCTGGGAAATACAAAGACTGATTGGATTAATCTAAAAATGGAAACTGAAGTTATATGTTTGCTTTGTGTACGAGAGTACACAGCCGTCATCCTGTAGAGGAAGATAAGTACGCCCTCTCCAACTCTGGGTTTCTGCATTAGTTTAGCAGAGCAGATAGACAGGACTTGGGGGTTTAAAACTTGTCCACATATTAACAGAGTACTGGGGGGAGAAGGAGTGGATGTAAACAATGATATTGTTTAAAGTTTTCTGACTTTATTTATTATTGAGTCAAATCCTGTGATTATTTTAATCTTTAATTTATTGTTTGGCGAGGAACACTATTTGGGCTTTGTTTATTATTATTTGATATTCTATCCTTTGTGAAAATAAAGTTGAATGTTTCAAGGTTTTCCAGCTGACAGTGTTGCTTAAGCTTTTTAATTTCTTGCTTATTTAAATTACATATGAGTGTGGAAATGGATTCATTCCAAATTAAATTCAAGTATATTGGAGCACTTTTCGCAAACAAATTATCTACTTTCCCCACATGTACCACTCACTAAGAATTCAATAATGAAGAGGTATAATGATGCATAAACAGATTCTCAAAAGGCATATTTAAAAGTATTATATCGTGGCCAGCAGCAGTCCATTTGCATGAAAGTCACAGATTAAGCACTTTCGAAAACGGGGCTGAAACAGAGGGATAGCAGACATGCTAAAATGCATGATCTGTTTGGTATTTTGAGCAAAACACGTCAGAGACATGTTTTTATATATATTTGAGACCTATAATATAGGCCATAAGAGAGCATAATAAAACACCACTTATAAAAAACATTTTAATACAGTTATGTAAATGTCAGAGCCTCCAGAGCTCCACATTTTGTCCATATTCTGTAGGTGATTACAATTTTATACGGTAGATTGCTGATGGAGCTAGGTTATTCCCATTTTATTTACCAAACTAATACTGGATGTCTTGAACATCTTGAAAAATATCAAATAGTATAAAATGTCTTCCTTTAGTTAATCCAGATACCAATGTTGAGGTGACAAAGAAACAATTTTATACAAGTTGTGTTTGTTTTGCTTGGTTTTGTTTAGCGAGACAAAAGAAAGAACTGTGGCGTGTACATTATTGTTGTTTGATTTATCCTTTGTCGTACATGACTGTCATAATATATAGATGATAGGTGACAGTTACATTTTTAATTGCATTTCTTTTACAATTAAAACTTGATGAATCTCGACTTTCTTGATTTGGAGAAAAAAAAAGCCACATTGCTTTATTTTCTAATAAAACATTTTGAAAGTGTTCATAGCATCACCTTTGTTTTATATTCTTATGAATAGATATCTTGTCATAGGAAGAAAGTTATTGTGGAAAGTAAGCTGCCATTATCCCGTGCTGAAAGCTGGTGCTCATGGGAACGAGGATGCTCCAACAGCTGCGCCTCCAAGCTGAGTGGTCCCTTATTCCCTTTCTCTTACTTCTCAATCCCATCTGAACCAGTTTGTCTGTTTTCTTAAGTGCTGAGGAGTTTCAACTTGCTTTTAAAATGTATTGTGCAACTATTTTGTGTGCCTGATATGTATATATTTTCCAATCCTTTTGTGTGTTGTGTAAACTTTTCTTACTTCCTGAAATCTGAAGTTTGTCTTTACCTCACCTCACCCCTCCCATCCAGCCCTTTATGTATCTGAGCTTATGCTCCATATCTCCAGTTGTCAATCCCTTGCTGCTGCCTCCCCCTTCTTTCCCCTTCTGTCATTTTTATTATGATAAAATGACAAAGGATTCTCAGCCTAACAGTAAAAAAGCCTCCAGCAAACTCACACACATATATCTTGTCATGACCTCATCCAGGCCAGAAAGGAAAGGCAGATTGGAGTGTCAAGGGCAATGGTTGTTTAAGAGAAGCAGGATAAGGACCACAGGTTTTACACTATTCCCCAGGACGGCTCAGAGACAAAGAAACTGAATAAATTTTATCAGCAGGGTGAAAGAGTCTTCCAGGAAGAACCGGTAATAACTGCCTTTAACGCATATCCAACGGCTGGGTTCAGTTTGCTGCTTTACTAACGAGTCCCTCCGGCCCCGGCTCAATTGAAAGTCTGGCTCACAAAGCTGTTTAATGTGAAGGAGTCAAAGACATTTATTCTACCATTCTTGATCATGTACACACACAACCTTGACCCTTTGTACAGATCCTCTTAATATAAAAAGTGCTCCCATCTCAAGAGAGTTCACAGACCCAATCCAATGGCTCCTCTTTAGCCATAACTCTTGTGCTCTCCACGTCTCCTGCCTTTTTTTCTGGAGCCGTTCATTTTTATTTCACGTCATGGCTGTTTTTCCAAACCATTTGTTCCCTATCTCTCTCTGGTGCTTCCTCTCAAACTTTATGCCTTACTCTCACCCTCCTCTTCCCCCCCCACCCCCCCCCCCCCCTCTCTTGGGGTTGCTATCTCTTACGTTCTGACCCCATATTTCATTCTGACTCATTAGGCCACCTATCGCTCTTGTCCACTCGTCTCTTCCTCTTTTCTTTACTTTACTCACTCTCTCTTATCCTCTTCATTCTCTGTTCTGTTTTACTGTTTATCTAGTGCCTATCCCGTGGTGCCATTATTTTTCTTAATCTTCTCTCACACTGGCTTTCTCTTGCTCTCCCTTTTTTCACTCTTCTATTTTCATGTTGCATTAAGTCAGTGAGCACTGTACAGAAACCGTATTAATGCATGAGAGAGTGAGGGATGTGGGGAGAGAGACGGAGAGATTCTCAGAAGTTCTCAGTGTGCTGACAGTGACTGGGGGAGGTCATCCATCTCCCGGATTTTCTCTCTTGCCTCCTCCCTCCCCAGACAGCTAATTCAATATGTTGAGAACAGGACAGAGCGCTGTTCCTTTGTCAACAAATTTCATTAAGCTACATTAGCAACGCTATCACTGAGGTGACAGGGAGGAAATGATGGATTCAGATTAGAATATTGAAAAAGTGTTGAAGAAGCAAAATGGCTATGACGTGAGTGTGTGCATGTGGTGTGTGTGTGTGTGTGTGTGTGTGTGTACACAGTCTCATATTTGCCACACTTGTCCCCAGCCACTTACCAGACAGAATTTACATAACCCATTTGAATTTTCATTATTTCTCTTGGAAGGATTTCATAATTGGATTTCTTTCCACAGACTTTCTTCCTTGCCACAAGTACCCACGAGGAGAGGACTACTGTTAAATTACTGTAGCATTTGAAGTAGTCAAAGCTGGGTGTGGTTTGCAAATGTTATGCCATTATAGCATTATTAAAATTTTGTGAGAAGGAAACCATTTTAACATCTTTCCTCATGTTCATACATCTGATTTTGTAAATCAATCATTTGCGGTGGCTGTTATCACTTCCTAAAATGGTACGAATATTAAAAATGTAAATGGAAGATCCATTTAACTGATTCTTGCTGAAAGGTTACAGGACGAGCGATGGCATTTTATCACAGTTTATTATAAAGGAATAATTCCTCAACTGAGATGGGCACATTATAACTTAGAAGCTGATGGCCTGCATTATACGGCCATGCTTCTGCTAAACTAGCTAACTCCTAAAAAAGCAAAAGAAAAGTGCTTCCGTCATACAGAAGACCAAACGTGTTGTCTAAAGGGCAACAGGGGAGATGCCCTCCTAAAATTTGGCGTGCACCCTCATACCAAAATGCCAGAGAACAATATTGATGTTCGTCCAAAACATTATAATTACTCCAAAAATATGATAATCACGTCAAATAGACAGTCGGCATAGACAGCTTTGTTTTACGGAGCTCTGTATAAATGGGGGATGGATGCCCAGTCGGTCTGCCGATGGACGAGTGGCAGGCAGCAGGCTTACACGTTTCTTTTACTGTTCTTTTTTCTGTAGAAGAATTAAAGAAATTGCGGCCAGGAATGTATTTGTTGTTTGAGGTGCAATATATGACTCAGCAGCTTTCAGACACCAGAATCAGAAATCAGAATCACTTTATTCATCCCAAACTGGAAAACGTTTTTGTTACAGCAGCAAAATACAATATGAAGCAAAACAAATGATTACAAATAAAAATAACAAATATACAAATAGCAAATAGTGCAATGAAATGGAATATTAAATACATTATAATATACATGTGCAATGTTGAGTGTAAAATGTAAAGTGTGCATGTTATGTCCAGTTCACAAGAGAGTCTATGGAGCAGTGAATTGTCTGCCAGCCAGAGGGAAATTATTGTAAAGTGTTATTGCAGTAGGCAGGAACGTTCTCCTGTACCTGTCCTTGTGACAGTGGAGCTGGAGCAGTCTGTTGGAGAAAGAGCCCCCCTGTCCTTCCAGCTGCAGGTGGAGGAGTGGTTGGGGTTATCCATGATGGACAACCGTTTGTTCTGAGTCCTCCTCTCCACCACAGCTTCAAAACGGTCCAGTTTGATGCTAATGACAGAGGAAGCTTTCTTATAGTTTGTTAAGTCTGCTGACGTCACCGGCTCTGATGCTGCCCCCCAGCTAACCGCAGCAAAGAAGAGTGCACTAGCAACACGTTGAAGGATCTCAGCCTCCTGAGAAAATAAGAGTTGGCTCATCCCCTTCTTGTACACAGCGTCAGTGTTGGCCCTCCAGTTTAGACATGAAGAAACTATTAGTTTAGGAAAGTGGGCTGAGACGTAATTTAGGCCGGAAGTGACGCAAACACCCTACTATATTTTTCTAGAAAAAACCCTGCCAAGGTTAAATGTCCAATACCACATTAATGTGTTTCATTGAAATACACATAGAACAAAAAGCTGCAAAGAAAATGTGAAAATCTGAAATTACTATTGTAGACTAGGGAGTTCAGACTTTCTACTTGACATTTCCAGTCAGTCTATCTTTGGATGCACGGAGGAAGAAACATCTACAAAGTCTCATTTTATGTTTTCATCAATAACATGTTGCAATCTCTGCTAGACGTCCCTCACTGTAAAAATACAGATGGAAGCCAAACTTGAATATTAACACCAGAGAAATCTAGGTTTAGACCAAGCCCCCAGGAAGTGCTCGGGACTTTGAGAAAATATTCGTAGTGGCCAAACTCGGGTACTACAATTTTCGTATCAGTCCATGACATCACCCGGCCCAGAAAGACTTTTTCCCATTGACTTACATACTTACTAAATAAACTACCCAGTATGAACCTTTGTACAGTGGGGCAAAAAAGTATTTAGTCAGCCACCAATTGTGCAAGTTCTCCCATTTAAAAAGATGAGAGAGGCCTGTAATTTCTATCATAGGTAAACCTCAACTATGAGAGACAGAATGAGAAAAAAAATCCAGGAAATCACATTGTAGGATTTTTAAAGAATTTATTTCAAATGATTGTGGAAAATAAGTATTTGGTCAATAACAAAAGTTCATCTCAATACTTTGTTATATACCCTTTGTTGGCAATGACAGAGGTCAAACGTTTTCTGTAAGTCTTCACAAGGTTTCCACACACTGTTGCTGGTATTTTGGCCCATTGCTCCATGCAGATCTCCTCTAAAGCAGTGATGTTTTGGGGCTGTCGCTGGGCAACACAGACTTTCAACTCCCTCCAAAGATTTTCTATGGGGTTGAGATCTGGAGACTGGCTAGGCCACTCCAGGACCTTGAAATGCTTCTTAGGAAGCCACTCCTTCGTTGCCCTGGCGGTGTGTTTGGGATCATTGTCATGCTGAAAGACCCAGCCACGCTTCATCTTCAGTGCCCTTGCTGATGGAAGGAGGTTTTCACTCAAAATCTCACGATACATGGCCCCATTCATTCTTTCCTTTACACGGATCAGTCGTCCTGGTCCCTTTGCAGAAAAACAGCCCCAAAGCATGATGTTTCCACCCCCATGCTTCACAGTAGGTATGGTGTTCTTTGGATGCAACTCTGCATTCTTTCTCCTCCAAACACGACGAGTTGAGTTTTTACCAAAAAGTTCTATTTTGGTTTCATCTGACCATATGACATTCTCCCAATCCTCTTCTGGATCATCCAAATGCCCTCTAGCAAACTCCAGACGGGCCTGGACATGTACTGGCTTAAGCAGGGGGACACGTCTGGAACTGCAGGATTTAAGTCCCTGGCGGCGTAGTGTGTTACTGATGGTAGCCTCTGTTACTTTGGTCCCAGCTCTCTGCAGGTCATTCACTAGGTCCCCCCGTGTGGTTCTGGGATTTTTGCTCACCGTTCTTGTGATCATTTTGACCCCACGGGGTGAGATCTTGCGTGGAGCCCCAGATCGAGGGAGATTAGCAGTGGTCTTGTATGTCTTCCATTTTCTAATAATTGCTCCCCCAGTTGATTTCTTCACACCAAGCTGCTTACCTATTGCAGATTCAGTTTTCCCAGCCTGGTGCAGGTCTACAATTTTGTCTCTGGTCTCCTTTGACAGCTCTTTGGTCTTGGCCATAGTGGAGTTTGGAGTATGACTGTTTGAGGTTGTGGACAGGTGTCTTTTATACTGATAACGAGTTCAAAAAGGTGCCATTAATACAGGTAACGAGTGGAGGACAGAGGAGCCTCTTAAAGAAGAAGTTACAGGTCTGTGAGAGCCAGAAATCTTGCTTGTTTGTAGGTGACCAAATACTTATTTTACAGAGGAATTTACCAATTAATTCATTAAAAATCCTACAATGTGATTTCCTGGATTTTTTTTTCTCATTCTGTCTCTCATAGTTGAAGTGTACCTATGATGAAAATTACAGGTCTCTCTCATCTTTTTAAATTGGAGAACTTGCACAATTGGTGGCTGACTAAATACTTTTTTGCCCCACTGTATATCCCTTATTAAACATTAGGTCCTTAAAGTTGCAAAAAGCTGAATCCAGATGTATTTTATATCTCCATTCATTCTAACGAGAGAGAAGACACAGAGAAGACGGAGAGAAGAGTGAGGGGACAGACGAGTTAGCAGGAGAGAGAAGACGGAGAGAAGAGTGAGGGGACAGACGAGTTAGCAGGAGAGAGAAGACGGAGAGAAGAGTGAGGGGACAGATGAGTTAGCAGGAGAGAGAAGACGGAGAGAAGAGTGAGGGGACAGATGAGTTAGCAGGAGAGAGAAGACAGAGAGAAGAGTGAGGGGACAGACGAGTTAGCAGGAAAGAGAAGACGGAGAGAAGAGTGAGGGGACAGACGAGTTAGCAGGAGAGAGAAGACGGAGAGAAGAGTGAGGGGAGAGACGAGTTAGCGGGACACAGAGAAGACGGAGAGAACAGTGAGGGGAGAGACGAGTTAGCGGGACACAGAGAAGACGGAGAGAAGAGTGAGGGGAGAGACGAGTTAGCGGGACACAGAGAAGACGGAGAGAACAGTGAGGGGAGAGACGAGTTAACGGGAGGCAGAGAGAGAGAAGGCGGTGAGTGGAGCACCAAGGACCACCTCATGTGTATGACAATGGCCCTGACACCATTTCAGCCCCAATTTAAAATCCTGGCCAGACAGGCTAGAGCTCAGTTCTCTCACTGAACAAAAGAAAGTCAGTGAGGGAGTGGAATATAAGAGGGAAAGAAAGACAAACCTTAAAACTGTTCAATTGTGATGATGTGTTTGGACTGATATGTTATACAATTGGCTGAAACTGTTACAGTAAAACAAGATGTGAAACGTTTAACAAAGGAAAAGGGAAACTCAAGCTGCGGCTGCACTTTATCGAATTCTTCTAAAATCAAGCTCTTTTAAGAGCACACATTTTCAAAAGGTATTTTATTTATTTTCTCTATTTTATTTTAATTGCAGCCCGAGTGGAACATTAAAAATATCTACAGTAGTATACTGTATATCTGTATAGTTCAAGTGACAATAAATATTGTTGTACTTTGTTTGTTTGATGAGACAGTCAGTTGTTGATTACATGCAGACGTCGATACAGCTGCTTGGTCACAGATAATTTATATCACACTCATTCATAACGCAAAGACATTTTCTCAAACTGGACCTCATTGAAGTTTAGTTGAATAATCCTGCTCCTATGCTCTCGACAGCCAGGCATGACGGGTAGTTTGTGACGTTTTGCTCTCGAGAATCTCAGGTCATTTCGTCTTCATGCGCCAATGAGCAGCTCTCATAGGAATGAACGAGGACCCGCCTCCGACGCTGTATACAGTTCTTATTATACATCCATGTTGAAGTCAAGTCACTAATGGGGCCTTGCATGCTACCACCTTGATTTTCAAACGTTAACATTTCAGTGCACTACTAAAACATCTTTCAACATCTCAAAGACTTTCTGTAATGGCACTCTGATATTGAATCTGACATCCTTGCCCATATCGAAACACACACACACATTGAGATTGTTTTGCAATTTAGGCCTAAATACATTTCCCTCCTTATTGTAACACCCTCCTCCCTGTGTTCTCTCCTCGCTCCCTCTCCTCCTTCATCTGGCAGCTACAGGGAACAGTGACTGAGTGTGTGTGTGTCTTATTGTTTGTCATGAAAATAGGATTTCAGCAGATGGATGGAGAGATTCTGGAGGAGAAATACAATCTAATAGAAAGTATACACACAAAAAAAAAGAATGGATTGTTATACTGGTTTCCTCTCTCCCACATGAGGGAATAACAGACTCCATTGTTCTTTTTGCATGTGTTTGTGTGGGAGGTGAAATGTGAAGAGAGCAGAAATTCATTCCTGTTTTGTCTACAATAGAAAAGAAAAAAGAGTCGCAGGAAGAATTAACTTTAAATCTGATATTTGCCATCAAAGGCCCACATCGCTACCTACAAATGTATATGGAGGGATTATCTTGTTTAGCAGAGGCACAACCGGTTGTTTGTATGCCACCCTCTGTGCGTTATATATTTGGAGAGAATCCCTCTGTGTGTTATTGATAAAGTGACAGGAAGGGAATAAAAGAGAGTGTGTATTTCTCATATTAATGCAGCCCTTCTTGGCTTTCCTCTGAGATGTTGAGTGCTGCATAGAAAATGAGCCAAATTTCCCCGTGGGGATTATAAACAATTCATGGTATCTATATTCATAATATTTCATCTTTTTCTTATTTTTATCCCATGACTTCATGAATATGTATTATGTTTTGAAAGGAAGGTCTCTACATTTCAGGGAGGGCAAAATATGCTCAGAAATCTATATCTCCATCTGATAGAGGTGTGTTCATCCCTTATCAGACTGTTCAACGTGATATCTACAGTATATCAGACAACAATCTTTAAAAAGGAAACATCACTGCAATTTAATGCTGATATATTCTCTGATTTAATGATAAACGTGTGACTGCAATTTCTTGATTATTTCAAATAATCCCAAATATTACAACTTTTTGCCTTTAGGATTATTCTTTAGTGTGTACGGGTATATTATAAGGCTGATGATGTTTGCACCCGGGTGACTACCCTTCCCAAGATGGTTTGGGGCAGGGTGCGTAAACAGCCGAATACCTGTGTAGCTTTTTTCTATCATCAGCTCACCATTACTTTATTTTACTGTGTCAATACTTCTGACTTCTGAGGGAGATGTAGATTAAATATTGAATAGAGACTGGATATTAAAAGCATGTTATGATAATTAGTAATCCAATTAAATTACACATAGCTTAGATTCTACACTCACACACACACACGTACTGGTATTCTGCCTTTACAGGTCTTTTCTAATCACTCTGGTAAGAAAGTATTTATAATATGAATCCTGACATTGATCAGGCACATTAAACACAAAAGAAAAGCTTCTGCATAAATGATATATTAATGACAACTCTATCTTTATCTTATTCTCTCCATTAGTTTAAGGCTAAGGGAGGGAGGGAAGAGAAAGTGACGCTATAATCGAGAAGGGTTTTTACCAACTTGACTGCTGCCTAATTAATTCCTCCTCATCTTTGTTCAATAGAAACTATAATTATGTGTTTCGTTTGCTGAGAGCTTGGCTGTGGGAGTTAAGGGAGTGGATGGTGCGTGAAGAGAAACAACATCTATTTCCAGATCTTTTACTGTATCAACAGCTAAACAATGATTCCCAGTGTTGGCTTTCTTCTTACATGTAAGAAGATGTTGCTTTGTGTTAATAAGACCAATGTTTCTCTTCCTATTCTCGCTCTCCATTTCCAAAATCATTGTCTCTCTAAAAAAAAAAAAAAACATACTTTCTTATTGTGCTGTGTATGCCGTAACTATGCCGTTTTGACTGGAGGAATGACGAGCAATGCCCATTACGCTCTGTCACACATTCACACTAGAACTTTTGTCTCCTCTTCACCACTCTCTGCTGCTTCTGTTTGACTGCATGTTACAGTAGACAAACTTTATATAATGCATAGACATGCAGGATCTCTTAGCATAGAGTTGATGCTGTCAAATATTTAAATATGGGAGTATTTATTGCCCTATGCTTGCTGACAACACATGTACTGTGTGAGTGTGTTGGGGGGGAGGGTGTCAGTCAAACCACCGTCTGCCCCCCATCTTTTATACTCAATTCTCTTCACTCTGTCTCCCACCCGTATATGGGCTGTCAACAACTTCCATATCCATCATTGCTCAGTCCAGCTATCTCACTTTCTGGGTCCTGTGCGCTTCTCCTATTCCTTTCTTTTCTTGCTTCACCTCCTCTGACTGCTAAGTAGCTCAAGAAAATATGTAAATAAATCCGCTGGCCTGTAAAGAAAAGCACACCAATTTATGGTATTTTGCTCATTTCAAACAACAATTATTGGTAAAATGTGTCAAAACACTTGAAATGTATTAACACATCGCAATTCTAGCTGGAAAACAGATCTGTCTTGTAAAATCATATGATGACCAAGGATAAAAATGAGTTTGGAGGCCAACCTGAATAGAATCATTTAAGTACAAAAATAGCAATGATTCTGTGTTAAGGACAAAGCAAAGGAAGTCGATTGGAAAGAATAAATTGGAAGAAAAAACTTGGAACGGTGAAGGACAGAGTAGGACAACACAGCTGTACAGCATGCAAATGGCTGAATAGGCACTGGCTGATATGCCAGATTTTACTCGTACATCTTGATTCATTGCAACGACATTTGAGTATAAGTGTAGTCAATAGTCAGTATAATAGCCTAACATACATTTAACACAAGTCATTTTTGGGAAAAAGAAAGCAGACACATTTATTGCCAGAAATGTCCCAAAAACCCTATGTAAAGGACATCAATGACTAAAAGCCAATTGTGCCAAGTAAAATGTAGAATAGGATGTATGATATACCATGCCTGGCTTTCATTTTCAAGTACATGCGTAATCATCAAGTACATCGAGTTGAACATGGTTTAGTCCTGGTACTACATTAGTTAACAAAATTACACTCCGAATCTCAAGAACCCAGAGTCTCAAGTATGAGGAACTTATGCAAGGCATATACAAAGACAGGATAATCAGACTTGACTATGAATGCATAGATAACCCACATGCATCATACTAAAGACAGTTACGACAGCACAGTGCCATAGTTTGACAGAGATAACACGTTTTTGAAGTAAGCACAATACTTAAGTGGCACGGCGGCCGATACAACAAAATAAACACAGCAAATAACATGGAAATGAAAACAACTTACTGTGTGTATGTCTGCTTCGAAGATATACGTGACGGAACTTCTTGTCCTTGTTGTCTTTGATGATTTCTTCTTCCAAGTGTATGGATAAAAAGTGTCCTCCTCCACACGTCACAGTGTCCAGTGTCCGTCAACAGGCTAATTCTAGTGGAGGGAAAACTGACGTTAGCTCCGCACTGATAGCAATGAAATAAGTTTGCTAACGTTAAATAACCCACTCCGTCCTTCTTCACAAGGTAGGTCATTCACGATGAACAATGACCGGCCATTTATTTTCCTAAAGACTCACTGCAGAGCTAGTAAGCTAATACTGGTGATTTGGGGCTGGTCCCTCCATAACTTAAGTCAGCTGATGTTAGCCTGAACGTTACCTGTTCCTCTGCTGAACACAGGTTGGTTTTCAGTCAAAGCTATCTTTGGATTTCATGCACTGTCATGATACCAGAACAGATGATAGCAGAGACGTGTTTTCTTCTCGCTGTACTATGTTGTTGATATAAACTAACATTATTCGGACCCCTAAACTTGTTGTAGTTTCAGGCCCTTCCCTCAGTCGTATTCAGCTACCATCAATCAATGTTATGAAGTAGGCTACCAGTTTGTTTGTTTTTTTATCAAAATGTGTGCCGTAAAAAAACACAATATTTTAGGCTACATATAGTTCCAGATTTTTCACATCACCAAATAACCACATATAGATAATTACTCCAGTTGTTATCTTGATCTTACACATTTAGCAACCATTTGAAAACTTCGTGAGGGAGGCAGTGCTCTTCAGGAAAGATACATATTTCTAAATATAGTTGTGTTCAGTCAAATAGCAAAATATCAAACAGTGATGCCAGTATTCCAACATAAGAGTATTGCTTGTTTGTTGATGCTTTAATGTGCTAGGTTTCAAGGTTTCAAGGTTTTATTGGTCATATGCACAGCATATACATATGTTGGCAATGAAAATCTTATATCCCATGCTCCTCCAACAACTCAACATACATGGTGCAAGATAAATAAAATAGTGCAAAAAGAGAGAAGAATATTTACAATAACAACAATAAAGATTTAAGGATGTGAAATATATGTAGAATACATTGAAAGTATTTAAATACACTGTACAGTAATTTAAATACTTTACACTGTTGAATGAGGAGGTATGGACAGATGCATATATTACGTATAACAGATGTATATGGCAGATATGTATAATATATAGATATGTGTATTAGGGCTGAACGATTAATTGCATTTGCGATAATATCGCGATATGACAAAACGAGATTTTCCAACCGCAAAGGCTGCGATTTGACTGGTCACGTGATCTGGTCATGTGACTTGCGAGTGGAGCAGAGCGAAGCGGAGCAGGCAGGGAAAGAAGTCGACGCTGCGCTTGAACCTGTTGCACAATGGCCTCAGGCTCGTCAGAGGAGTGCACGGCTGGAAGTTTGGTACCAAAGAGGGGCGGCACGTCAGTTGTGTGGAATTATTTTGGCTTTAAAAAGGAAGATGCTGCGCAACGTCATTATGCAACGGTATTGTGCAGAACGTGCCTCGCTACTGTTGCTACCTCACGAGGTTCACGATGGTAATCACGATTGATTTATTGCTTGTGTTTTGTTGAAACATACATGAGAAGAGGACCTTGAAAAAATAATCGCACATTAAATCGCAATTGCAATATTGAGGAAAAAAATCGCAATTAGATGAACGATTTCCAAAATCGTTCAGCCCTAATGTGTATTATAAACACATATGTGCTATGTGTAACAGACACACAGAGTACTTGATGTTCAGTGATAAATATGGCCCCTTAACAGGGTATCCCAACTTTAGTTGTCAAGTTGTATTAGTTTTCATTTGTTTGTTGATAAAATATTTCCCAGGCAACATTAGCTGCAATATAAGGCTGACTGAAAACGACACGACATGTCATAATAAGCATAAATCCCAGAGTAATTAGAAGCAAATCACCTCTGTTTACAATATATTCTACTCTGTCGCTCCAGTCTGTTAAAAAAAACCGACAGGCATTGTTTTCCCCATGCTACGTCATTTTCAATTGATCTGACTTAAACATAATCCAGTGTTTGGTATTTGACCTATGGCACAGATCAATAGCTTGTCCTGAACTGATCCCTATGGGCACACACAAACAAATAACATACATACATTTTTTGACAATACAGAGAAGCCATGGGGCCTTACTGTAACAGCTTGTGCAACTTTATGCTCAGTCTAGCACATCAAATATAAAGAGTGGATTCTGGGTAGCATAGTATTGTATTTCAAGTCTTATAAGACTCCTTACTGAATCTATTTGTGGTGACTTGTTCGAAGACAATCATTTTCCATGGCTTAAATGTATTTGTACAAGGCACGCTTGACTGGCTCAGGAGCTAGTATTTCTGCGTTTGAAACTCTTTACAAGGCCAAAACATATTGCCCAAGGATATCTCAATGGTATTTCATTTACCGTTGCAGTCCAGATATTTCCAGCCTCTCAGTGATTTTGAGCAAACAAACTTCTCATCTTCTGCAGCACTGTCCACTGGTACTCTAACCTGAACACATTCCACTTGCTTCCTGGTGAGAGCACAAGCTATATTCCTGTCAGAAGCTACTCGCTTTTTTTGTCCTTCATGCAACTTGCTTTTTATTGCCAACTCTTATTGCCTCTGCCACTATGGGTGGAATCGTTATTTCATCGGAGTGTTACACTAACACCTTCACTGCAGTATCTTATTTCCAAAGGCATCCACTAGTGATTTGAGCTGATCACCTTGCAGTTACAATCTCTATTCTCCAGCCTTTCACATCCTGTATAATGTAGCTGTTATTTTTAGTAATCAGCTGTTTTACTGCTGTCTGGTCTGTGAATCCACCATCATATTCCTTCATGACATCTTACTCTAAGAGGGGGATAAAACCAATCCTTTACTTGAGATATAACCACTGTGTTTTGTAGGGGTTGCAGTGGCTCAGTCTGTAGGCGCTTGACTTGGGAGCCACGGAGTCTCCTGTTCAAGTCCCCGAACAGACCCAAAAAATATGGAGAGTGGACTAGTATTTGGAGAAGACCCAGTTCACCTCCTGGGCACTGCCTAACGTGTCCTTGAGCAAGGCACCAGACTCCCACTGCTGTACAATAGCTCTGCTGTACATTAGCTGCCCACTGCTCCTATTACTAGGATGGGTCAAATGCAAAGGTAAAATCTCACTGTGTGTGCTGTGTACATGTGTGTTCTAGTTGTAGTCTAGTAATGGATGGATTTGTATGAGTTTTACATTGGGGTTAGTTCATACAATTTGGGAAAGTTTAAGTCAAATCCACGGTAGAGTGGAGGTGATTTTGGGGGGTAACACCTAAAGGAAGTATGCAAATCCTTTTTTAAAGTAAAAGTATCCATGCTGTGTTTTTAGAATGTTAGAGTGGTAGGTGGTCCAGATTAAGCTCTGATTATTTTTTATAAAGGATAGCTTCTGTATGTGTTTGGGCCCACTGAAGTCTAAGGGGCTGTGAGATGATTTATGAGGTAAAATCTAACTGCAACACAAATCTACAGCACATTTTGGGGTTTAATCCAATCTTTGCAAAAGGCAATACTTACAATGGAGTAGAATTATAAATGGTTAATACTTAAGTAAGTACCAGTATCTCAGTATTTTACCTATACATGTCCTGTGCTTCTTTCCACCATTGCCTTATTTATTACATTTATATATCAATAACACTTTTATTTTATAATTTTAATTTTTTTCTTGCCCCTTTTTAATTGATATGAAGAGAGGGGATGACATTCAGGAAAGGGTCCAAAGCCAGATTCCAACCCAGGCTGTTGCAGTAAGCATCAAGTCTTTGTACCACAACGATGTTTTTTATTGTACATTGTCCTCATTACTTTAAGCAGTTGCTTTACTCTGTATTCTCCAGCTGTGTCTTTTTCAACCATACATTACAGGTGTTGAAGTTATTAGATGCTGATGAGCTGCCAACCTGGCACGCGTGGCTCTGCCTCATTTGTTTCTCTTTTTCCCCATCATTTTCTCAGTTCTCAGTGATTCATTTGTTTTTCTGTGAGAGATGAGGGCAAGAGGAAGGCATCTTCACAGGTGGCTGCTGAGGTAACAGAAGGTGAGGATTAGATTTCACACCATGTGTGTGCTTGTACGTGTGTAGAAAGTTATTTTTTCAGTGTGTGATAAGAGAAATGGAAGATCTAAGTCAGTGCCCCAGGTAGAGTTTATAGCTGTCTCTTTATCTGGCTAACACACAGGATATATTCATAGAGCATAACAGATCCTGGGAGACTCCACTCTTTGCCTGGTCAATCCTTTTTCTTCTTTTTCTCTTTCTGTTGTGAAGCAATGTTGTTCTTGGTTTTGTTATACTTTGACCACCAGGTTCTACTCATTTTCTCTCAAAGAAATGTCATGTCTTAAGTTGCAATGAGGCCTGGATGCATGATCATTTCTAATGTTAACTTTTTACTGTTCTTGCATGTTTCTTCACTGACAGCAGCAGCATGATTCAAGTTCTCCACTAACTGTGCAAACCATGAATCCTCTCCACTGCCCTTGGAAAGGTTTTGATGCTGTTTGTGTGACTGGCATGTAATGCATAAACCTGCCTGACCCCTGCTGTGGAGCTCAAGGGGAGACAGTTAACAGGCTGTGTTTTTCTCTCTGTGTTGTATCCTTCTATCTCAGTGCATGAATGTTTTCAACTCATTGCCCAACAAAAGGACCTCTGGCACTGGCAGCCATGCCGGGCCTGTCCAAAACAATTTGGGGCACAACCAGAAGCAGATATGGGATGCTGTGAGACTCATCCTGAGCCATGATGCAAAATGTACAGAGATTTGAGAGGTTTGATTGAGAGATGGGGCAGTAAGAGTAATATAAAGTCAGATGATGGAAATGCAGAGGGTAAACTACAGATGTACTTCAGCTGAAGGGGGAGTAACGAGACAGATGATAGAGGAAGCTTGCTGTTAGAACACATTTGAGATGTGGGAGGAAGAAAAAAGTGTCAGGCTGGATGATCAGACTCTTGAAAGAATTGGGAAACAAGCTGGAGGTTGGGAAGAGGGAGACAATCTCAAGTGAGTGAGGGAATAGTGAAGAACAGGTGTCAGGAGAAAGTCAGAAAGAGGTTTAAGAAATGGACTTGTAGAGTAATTATGTTGTAAGGTGTTTTGAATTTCAGGATTTTTAGCTCAGATTGTTGGAAGAAATACTTGCTCAGTAATTTGCTGAGACATTGGGGCTGCAATGAAGCCAAGCTTAAACCAACCGTGTTTCCATTAATGTTGTTTGTTTTGTAGACTATTTTAATTCCAATCTCAACAAATGAGATGCAAATACAGAAGAACTCAGAAGAGCTATTTCAGCAGTGCTGATTATACATCTCCTTTGGGCTTATTTTTCCGATTACCCAGATTTAGGGGAACAATCTACTGGCACCATCAGGATAATTAAATATACATAAGAGTGGAATCTGATATGACTCCAAAATCTTTGATAGGTCTTTCAATACATGTACGGGCCTAAGAAACACATTTTGTGACTCACAATCGCCAATCTTCAAGATTTTTTGTCATAAAATGTAATTAAATGACTCCTCTTAAAGGAGTTCTTACTAATACCCCCTCTTTATTTAAATAGAATGGTGTAAACACTCAGGTTTAACAACTTTTGTCTGCAATAGGTATTTGCAAAAGGACACAGGTGTGAATCATCCTCATATCCCGTTTGAGATTATACAACTTCAGAGAGTGGTTTTCCCTCACTGGCTGGCTTCAAATAATAGCATTAAATAAAAGTATAGACTCTATGTGCTATACTCTTTATGTAGGATTTTCATTTTTTGCAGTTCTTGATGGACTGTACTTGAGTTTGCAACCTTCAGTTTTTACAAAGGACTATATCTTATTTCCCCTTAATAACTTACAGACTGACCACTGTTTTATATTTTAAGATTTGTTTGGATACTTTTCCAGACAGATTTACCAATCTATTATTCCTTTATTTCACTTGTTTTGCTTAATTTATTGGTGTGTCAGGCTGCACTTTGACGAACTGCCAGTTGAATGTTCAATGTGGAATATTAATACATTTCCTACGAAGGATGCCAAGAATTTGTCTTTTAGACATTGACTGTCTTGGTCTGAGGTGAATAGCGCTCCTTTGGGATTTTTTATCCTGCAGGAAAGGAAATGAAGGGAAGACATGTAGAGACAGATTGATAGACAGAGAGGGAAAAAGTCTTCTTAATTGGCAGTCAGACCCTGTGAGTGTCAAATGTTTGAAGGAATGAGTGATTTGTTTAGCAGTGGACGAGACTGATTTGAACTGACAGTATCTGCAAATATGAGAGATTTTAAGGAGTTGTGGAATTGTTTTTATACATGATTTTAATAATATCAAACAACCTATCTGCAGGAATAAACTGTGGACTCTTCCTCATACATCGTATATATTCCTTATTTTCTTTGGTCTACTTCAACCAACCATAACCACCGCTTCTGTCTGTAGCAGGACTTGCAGGCTTCAGAAACGGCCATGTTATCATATCGTATTCAAATGACAGAAGAACAACTAAAGATGTGTAGTTTAAGTTTCTCATATTGTCTGACTCTCATATCCCCTTCACAATCTGCCAAAAGATACAAAGATTTTGATCAAATATTAGTCGAGTCATGCAGCAGTTGGGCTGCAGATGCTGTTGACATTTGTGTCACTTTATTTGGGGCAAATGCCAGAAGGAATAGCAGGAAATTACATATCTCTCCTAAAAATATTGAGAGCACAGCCTAAAAAGCAATCCCTTGTAAATGGTTACAGGCGGATCCACCTACAGTAGATAACTGGATTGGAAGCATCAAAGAGATTCATGAGATGAAAATACTGGCTTTCTTATTAAGATTGAAAAACGATTTTTACATTGCAAGATGGATAAAATAGATAATGTACGAATAAGAAACGTGCTTGGTGGTTTGCCACACTTTCTTTCCTTCTTAAAATGTACTTTACCTAATTTTTGTTTTCTGCTTTGTATAACATGTAGAGATTGTATGCAGACTACAAAGGAATGAATGGAGATACCCTGCCCATTATCCAGAATATAGGATATCTGATAACTGGATATTGTGAATGTCATTTTGATGTTGCCATTCTTTATTATGTGTATCACTAAACTGCTTTCTCCTGAAGGTGTTAAAGCCCAAGACATGTTTGTTTTTTGTTTTCCTCTTTTGTATTCTTGGTTTATACCATTGAATATCTTTTAAAATATTTAATCTTATACACTTTACTGTCTTTGGCTGTTAAGTTACCGTCTACCTCTGTATCTGTGTCTCGTCTGCCTTTATGGAGGAATAGATGATGTCATACTGGAGAAAGAGTTTTGCTTACACTAACACTCTCTTTACTTTTCTCTCTCTTGGTTTGTCCCTGATTCTGTGTGTTTGATCTACAGTGTGACTGTCACTTTTTTTCATTCTGGAAGCCCATTATTTTGTCCCAAATTACCTTTTACATATTGTAGGAACGGACAACCCAGTAATGTAGCACACAACTTGATATTTATTTTTATTTTTCTGGATTGTTGGTCATTATTATCTAATGATGTTTGATTAGAAAGCAAACTTATTCCTCGGTTTTGCAGATAGTACTTACATTTATGAAAAACTGATAGGGTGGTGTTCTTCTCTAGGGCATCCCTGTTATTTCACCCACACCACTTGAGGTGAAATCAGTCAGTCAATTGTTTTCTGATTTGTTTTCTGTTTTGTTTGTTTGTTTTGCCAGAAATAACAGTTTTTCTGTGGTAGAGGATGGATGTTTCATGTGGTTTCCCACTTTAGAGCACCATTTTTCTTTCAACTTACATAAAAAAACTGTTTCTAATTTGTTAGATGGCTGTTTTTCTGACTTAATGTGTTGATCGGCCGCTATCAGCACCCTGGACAGCTCCTCAGACTACAGCGTTTACTTGCCTCATTAAACCTCAGAGCCCTGCTGCACAATCCTGTTTTTAAGGAATCAACAAAATGACAAAAGAAAAGCAAAACTGCTACGTGTTTGTGAAGTCTTATGCAGGCCTTAAGAGCTGCCTGGAGAATACATTACATGTGTTCTAGATAAAGATACTCTTAACCAATTCCAGCTCTTATCTATAGCTGGCTGTTGTGGTGTCTTTCAATATTCATCTCTCAGTGGAGAGAAACTAGCTGAGATACTTTTTAAGTGTAAATACATCCCCTTTTGACCCACGGTTCATATAGTTTTTCCAATAGTTTTAATTTTGTCCTTTCTCTTTTTTGAGGCTAAAACATCTTTTACAGCTCAACAAAAAAAATGCTATGATCATGATCATGATTTTCAAGCAGATATCAAGGAAAATGACAAAAAAAAGGCTGTCATCTCTCTGCTTTGAAAAAGATGACATATAAATGCAGTAGAGCCCGAAAGACGGAGGAGAACATCAAAGCCCATTGGTGGGTTGTTTCTAAAAGAGTCAGATGTGTTTTCATGCTGGATTGTATCCCATTATTATTTGGATTAGTCCTGTTTATAGAACGGGCAAGTCATCAACACGATCTGTTTACTGTCACTGGAGTCCTTGATGAGGAACTGATTAGGGTATGTACGGGCTTATAAAAACATCTATCGAGATGTTGAGACATTTATACTCTTTATCCCATTTGCTGGTTGGTTTCATGCTCTATGAGTTATCTCCTTTCATCATATGTGAAACGTTAGATGTATGATTGGATTTACTAATGCCCCCAAGAGCAGCTGGCAGAAGTGAGCATTGTTGTGTGATGGAAATGCTATATTTTGCCATATTTTGCACCATGCACGTCGGGAGAACACACATAATTTAGGCTTTATGAACATGGTCCATTCCTCAGGCAGACAGCACTTTTCTCAGGAGTCAGTCAATTGGAACTGAAGTTCTCATGCTCAAATTATGTTACAGACACATAGCTCATTAGGAAACAGTCTAACACACCCCACTACTCACTTTCAAAAATCAGCCGCACACTTTCACATCCTGTGCCTTTCTCAGTTGTTTCCAAAACACATTAACAGAAGCAAACACACACACACACACACACACACACACACACCAACCTCACAACTTTAGTCTTGTTTCATCAGTGTTGTTTTCCTTCTCTTTTCTTTTTACCAACTGCATTTGCAATGTGGGGAATGTACAGCAGTGAATTAATCGCAGGGACACGGCACTCCTTTGCTTTGTTTCCTATTTTTTTTAATCCTAATTATTCAAAATTGGATCCTCAAAGCTGTTTTTATCCTTCATCTGCCCCCTTCTTTGATGCTGGAATATAGAGAAAAAGAAGAAGTAGGGCCTGGATTGGATCGTTTGAACTCAGAAATTGGTGAGTCTCTGTCTCAGCTGCTGTAACAACACAAAGACAATGAAAAATGATCAAAAATGATGAACACTACTAATGTTTCAATATATATCGGTCACTAACATCAGTATTTTAGAACTTCAAATTTATAAAAATGTGCTTTAATCTTTAAACAATGTTTTTAACCTAAGGCTTTCTTGGTACATTTTACTAGCCCTCAAACAAATGTATTATGGTTCAATCTGTCTGAAGGCTAAAAGCTACAATGTGAAAGGCGATGTATAAATAAGACACTTGACAGTAGCTGAAGGACAAATGCTCTCATTTGTCAGTGTTCTCAGCTTTACCCAGATTTACTGTAAATGTCAGAGTACCCATTTATTACAGGCTGCCTCACTATTAACTTATACTGCATATAAATGTCTTGTAAGAGTCCCTTAACGTCAAAATCAAGTGTCTCATAATCGTTCAGCTCATAAGCTGCTTATTGGACTTTCCAATTCCACCAATCACACAGTGCTTGACAGAATATGATAGCAAAGACTCAAAGTCTCATTATAAGCTTGTATAATGCAGACCTTCACTTGTATCAATTGGGCACATCACTGTGGTATGACACGCATGTTTTAAACAATAGAGATAGCAATATATGTCATGACTGACTTCCCCTATGGATCTAGTGAGCTACAGTCCAACTATTGTTTATATCTTTTGTTCAAAAGAAGATTGTAAGTAATGTTATACAAGTAAAATGAAATGTACTGTCTTTTAGATGCAAATATAATAGAGCAAAATGTCAATGTATAAATTAAGTGCATGCAACTTCCTTATAAAAACAACAAAGCTCACCTGTCTTGGACTTCATATTCCTTCAGCTTTAGGTTTTGAGTTTCAGTTAGTCAGCCATAGCTATGATTGCGCTGATCTCATACATGCTTATGCATATGCAGTCATGGTTAAATACAGAGTGTTTTGATTAGAGCCTTCGGGTACCCAACTTGTCTTGTCACACTCTGTATCTGTCACTATTAGACTACTGCAGATCAGGAAAGCAAAATAAACTGCCCTCACACACTAATACTACGATGTATTTATGTGATGCATGATCTAAGCACAATCATCATAATTAGTTCCTCACTAATGTGATGCTGCCTACGGACAACTTTCCAAATGCATTACACTGATTAACTCTGTATCAGCTGTTAATTTCTGTGAAACATTCTCAATACTTACAGTGATATTAAGGGTCTATATGAGTTATTGTTTCAATAATTCTAGTAGCTCCCTGATGTGTTAGTTGTTCATCTTAGCAGCTGGAGTTAGAAATGTTCAGCACCAGGATCAGCTCCTCCACCCTGGTTTTTAACAGCTTCATTAAACCTCACCGGCCTGCTACAACAAACCTGCCTTGTGTATTTGAAAGACTCTAACTGAGACCAAAACACTAGCGAGGTTGTTCATGTGATGAGCATCCCACTCCCATTTAATACTTTAATCTTCACATTATGTGGGCAAACAGAAAGCAATTACAGTTTTCACAAATGTTTTTTTATAGGAGGTAACTCAACCGTACCTCATGATTTCATATTGCACCAACAACATTGGAACTTCTTTTTGTTAAACTTGTTAAATGTTTAATGAGCACTGATTCTGCAGCAAGAACAGGAAATAAAAAGATAAATTGCAGTGAGCCTTTGTATACTGTTTAGTGTGTTTGGGATTAGCTGGATTTTAGGAGACAAAACAAATCTTTCCTGGAAAGAGGGCTGAGTTTTGCAATGTAGAAGGGCGAGATGAATAAAGAATTGCAAAAGAAAAACCACTTGCTTTTTATTATGAAATACTATTTCCATCTAGATTAAAACTGGAAATAATTGTCAGAAGTGCAAGCAGTATAAATGGGGTTGTGATGTCTGTCAGTATAGTTCAAGGATGTTTTGTGTGTGGTGAAGCTGCACCAAAGTCCTGCCTATCTGTGGCTTCTGAGAGAGTACATATTTAAACCAATGTGTTACTCCCCATGTGATTTGGCCCATTTGTTTTCTTTAACAAAGGGACATATGGCCTGGCTCTGTCCATGGTGCTAAAACGCGCACACCTTCAGCTGTGGGAACTAAAACTAGAGACGTTTCGCTGATTTTATGCATTTTGTATCTTAATTATATTTACCACAGTGGACTTTAGTTTGAATTCCACAACAGAGGCGCGTGACTAATATAAAATGTGTGTTTGTACACACCAGAACAACGCAGTGACACGGCTCCCAAATCTTGGTCTCGTAGCTTGAACATAAAAAATCCCCCAGCTGAAAATCAATGACACGGTGAGAGGGAGGGAGGGAGGAGAGAGAGAGAGAAAAAGGAGGCGGTGTCTAGTGTCGGAGGAGGAGAAAGCCCCGGGTACGCTCTCTCTCGCATATCCCTTTTTCCGTCTATCCTACAAGCCGTGTCGGGTACCACCGGAGTGCCCGGGGCCGTGGATTTATTTTATTCCCTGGAATTGGAAACATTTAACACCGACAAACTATCCCAGGTAGGCGAAGCACCAAAACCGGCTGTTTTTGATGTATGTTTTTGTCAGTCAAAGAAATGTGAACTGGGACTGAAAGTGAGTAATTGTCGACTTTCACTGTGCCGCTGTCGCTGGATGAAGGAGAACCGATGAACAAGACAAAGCTCCGCGGGGGCGGCAGGATAGTGTTGACGCCGCTAATTGCTTTTCAAATTGGCGGAGGGGAAGCTCGCGAGCTAATCGTTTCGCGGTGCTCCATCTGCCGTGGTGACAACTCTCCAATGTTTATAATCCGATTAAAGAGCGGTCAGCAGTTTGATAAAATGAGCACTCTACACTCCTTTGGGGCTTTCTGACAGTATGCGTCACAACGTGAGAGTTCTCTGTTCCGTAAAGTGCTCTACCTCACTTCATCCTGCTCCCCTAACTCTTTGCTGCATCCTCCTCTTCCTCAGCATCTGTTTCGCAATCTGATGAGTCTATCCGTGTTATGTTCCTCTTTGTTTGTTTTATTCTCACTCTCCACTCTTTGTCTTTGCTTTTAGAAGATGTTCTTCTTTCTGCTACCTGTCGTGGCTCTCCTGCTGGGCAGAGAAACGGCGGGCTCCGGGAACACTAACGAGAAATGGCTGAGCACCGTGGCTCAATACAACAAGGACAGATCCTGGAACAGATTCAGAGACGTGAGTTTGATCTGAGAGACACAACAACTAGGCAAAAGCAGCGTCATAATAAGCCACTGCGATTGTCTATGTGTGTGTGTGTGTGTGTGTGTCATGGAGAGAGAGAGAGAGCACTGTGCCCTTGATGCACCATGTGAGTACTTGAGCTCTTTCCAGCAGGAGTAATCCACCTTGTAGAAAATCAGCAGATCATGGTAACTGTGAGGCAGAAAACAGAGTTGTTTTTATGATGGAAAAACACTTACACTAAAACACTTTGTAGCTTATGATTTGACTTTTTGGATGATTTCCCCAACCATATTTTACCTATTCATGTTGTCATGATTTCATTTGGTTATCAGTATTCGTACAATAACAGTGGGATTTTAAGTCTGATAATTGATTATGCATTCCAGGCAGAATTAGTAGTGGTGAGTTTGCACTGTACAACCTTTAGTCCATTATCAGTTCATAACATACAGTACATTCCTAAGAAAAAAACATACAGCATGTGCAAAAGTCAGTAGTGTTCACAGGAGCTAGTGTACCCATGTGTATATGGCTGTGTGTTGTACACTTTAATTGACTGTCAGCCAGCTCTGTGCTGTGCTCTTAAGTAAATACAGAAAATGTATAAAATACTATTTGATGAAATATAGCGGCCATGAAAAAGCATATGTTAGGTTTTGATATTTTCCTCTTTGTAAATATTATACAGCTTCAATGAGGATCTGTAATGCAGGTTTATTGTATTGACCAAATAACGTACCGTTAATGAACAGTTACTACAACTAAAACTCAAACGATTTTATCAACTAATGTTTCAAACTAATTTTCCACACAAAGAATCATTAAAAACACGACAGTACATCTTGTGTTTACTTTATGTGCTCAAAGTCGTTTCAAACAAGATTTTAGTCTTAATTATTGAATGAAAACATAGTTGATTAAGGTCAAAACAGTCAACTAATCGACTAGGAGGGGTAATACCTATCAGTTAGTAATGGGACTACTTATGACAAGCCTGTGTGTTAACTTAACACAGAATGACACACTCTCCAGTCTGACCAGTTGTTATCAGACTCATGCTGACATGCTCTCCATTTTGAGAAACCATACTCCAACATGATGATGTCCTTTGCTACCTGCTAACATGTTCTCCAGAGGTTTCTGCAGACAGTGGGCTAACTCTGGCCTTATTAGAGCCAGCTTTCCCCGTACAGTAGTGGATCAGCAATGTGAGAGCCCGTATTAGTGATGACTGTATTCACTCACCCTGAGCTCTACTACCTGCTTTGTGTGTGTGTGTGTGTGTGTGTGTGTGTGTGTGTGTGTGTGTGTGTGTGTGTGTGTGTGTGTGTGTGTGTGTGTGTGTGTGTGTGTGTGTGTGTGTGTGTGTGTGTGTGTGTGTGTGTGTGTGTGTGTGTGTGTGTGTGTGTGTGTGTGTGTGTGTGTGTGTGTGTGTGTGTGTGTGTGTGTGTGTGTGTGTGTGTGTGTGTGTGTGTCTTTATTCCTCTCTGTGGTCTCCTGTGCCAGTGAAAGTCATTAACAGGAAACTGTCAGTGGAGGGCGGAGAACAGGAGCGGAGAGGGGGAGGGAAAGGAGGGGAGAAGAGCAGCTAGGATGGAGGGAAAGGCTCTGACATTTATGTTTAATATTTCAAGCAATGCTACCAACCTGCTGTTGTGTTTATGTGTGTGTCTTTGTGTATTGTCTGCCCTATCACATAGGGAAACCTGCTGGTCGCAATTTGTCTCGTGCAACATTGGTTGTCTTTTTCCCCGCTGTGTCTTTTCTCCTCCTCCGTTCTGTCTTACTCATTCCTCTCCTCCCCTCTCTGGTACCAAGCCCTTTCATTTCACAGACAGCAATACCCAGGGTTATGAGAATGTGGCTTTGCATGAATCAATTTCCAAATGCTAAACAACCATTTCTGCAAACATCTGAATTTGGTGATTGTAGATGTGTTCATGATGAGTTCAAACTCCCCTTAACGCAGTGCTATTTTCCCTAGATCAAAGGTGATTATTCGGGTAAAAAACTGCAGGGAAATTATTGGGTGCCAAATGTTGTAAATCGTGCCATCTATGAAAGATTTGTGGTGCCAAAAGGCAGGCTGCTTTAAAATATTCATAATTATGGCCAAAACAACACGATTTGACTGATGCGCGTTTGCAAAAAACAATATGGTGGACTCAATTCAGAAAATAATGTCAGACACCGATTTAACCACTTTTATATATGAGAGTGTAAAGTGAGTTCCATTTGATGTTGTGTCATATTTCACCACCACATTCAAACCGTTCTTATCCTTTTCCTTCCGAACAGGTGAAGCACAGTATGTTTCTGATGGCCCTTTGCCTCTCTCCCATCCCCACTCCTCTTATTTCTCAGAGTCATGAACTCCACATCTTTCTTCCACGCTTCCCTCTTTCCCTCATTTCATCCTCCGTCTCTGGAGCTGTCAATGACCCCGTGCTTCCTCAACCATGGCCCTATCTATCCCCCCCTCCTCCTCCTCCCTCTGCCCTCCTGACTCCTCCTCTCTGCTGCTCTCCCCTGCCTGCCATGTTTCACTCTGCATCCCTGATGAGCCACTTGCTCCCTCGTGCATGATGCATGAGTGTCCATTTGTTGGCAGGGGAGCCGATGCAATGGTTAAACAGTCAAAGTTCAGGTGGCTTGAAACTTAAGGAAAATAGGATTTGATTTAATCCGGTGCCTCAGCACGTTCCTAACAACTGGACTGTTGGTGGATGTGGGTAATGCAGACAGAGAGGTCTGCATTACCCATAGGTCATTTCTAATGAGGAACAACATGTAAATGTCCCTCATTACCTTCAGATTCTGCCAGTTAAAACAAATGTTGTATTCAATACAAAAAAGCCACTTTCTTTGTTACTCTCCTGTATACTTGGTGCAGACATGAATTCTCTGGTTTTCAAAAACAAAGGCACACATTTGAAATAAATGACACAGTGCTTCAGACAGATGTTTGTGGACAGGCTTGCTGGCTCATTCTCCACACACCCGCCACCATTGTGTAACTGTCTGATTAGTTGAGTTGTAATGTGAAAAAAGTGTCTTATTCTCTCTTTCTAGTGCAATGCCTTTGTTTCCAGTATGCTACAGTATATGGGTTGTTTGGATCGGTAGGGGGATCTAGATATTTTTAACCAATTAAAAAAATACACACTTCCTCTTGCTGTCCTCTGACAGATTTACTTCGCCATATTTGTGGGATAAGTGTACCACAGGATGTTTTTCGTGAAGTGTTGTTACAGCAGCAGACATTATGTTAATAATTAAAGTGCTTCACTGTTTCTAAATGATGTGCCTAAATACTTCACCTCTGCAATCTTTCGCGTCAAAATTGCTGACCTCAATTTGATGTGCTCTCTGCGGTACAAAGAGGAAATGCAGATACTTTGGGACTAAACTTTGAGAGAGTTTAGAGAGAGGTGGCGAAAAGCATTTTAAAACCCTCCTGGTGTAATTGCTTTTTTTTACAGTAGTGGAGTCTATCAGATAATACGGCACAAATTAAAGTCTAGGTATAGCTGAGCTGGCCGGTTAAAACCAGTTTGCTATTGTTGCCTGAGCGAGCCTATTATTGGTGGATTTATGTTGTGTTTTGGACAGTTGGTATTGAGGTGAAGTTGCAATAAGCATTAGTGTCTGTGAATCTGTGTGGAACGAAAGCATAAGTTTGATCAATGTTAAAAAATGATGTGCAGAGGTCAGTACACGCTGATGTCATGAGTCAAATCTCAGAAATCTCTGGTCAGCACTGACCCACACACTTAAATCCTTTTCCCACTAGACAAACCCCTCAGTGACTCCTAATATTATTGGCCTTTTTGTCTTTAGTCTCACAGCAAAGGTCTCAATTGACATTCATTCCCAGGACAACTGACCCTGAAGTAGACAGGATTCAACATCTGATCGGTGGTGATAAAGACACTTGAGGGACCCATTTGCAGTGCAATGCTATGAATTTGGCATTTTTTTGACAATAAACTATGACATTTATTGCAATTTATTAACGTACTAAACATACCATTAATAAGCTCTCCTAAAGCCCCCAGACTCCATTGACAGGCTCACACATCTGACCCTGCTGATCATGGTAACACATGGTTCAAACTCGACGGAAACAACTTAAAAACAGTTTTGAAATCTTTGTTGATTTCCCCATTTTTCTAACATTCACCCACTCTGGGTTAAGAGTTTGAAGAGAAACTTAACACGTAGCATACAGTTACAAGAAGTAATCAATGTAACATTGATAAGCTTCACAGTACTTAGAAAGACCTCCTTAGAAGTGCTAATTTTTGTGGAAAAGGGCTCTTACTGTAGTCAGATGTTCTCGTCTTGTGCAGGGCATTGAACCCCTGTCTGTTTTTGGTACTCACTATCACTTTACAATTTATTTTCTAAAAGCACAGAACCTATATTTGACAAGGATACCCATCCCCTGAGTTATCTGAGGTTGCCTTGGATCCTCTCCTCTCCCTTCTTATCATAATCTCCCTCTGCAGTGAAAGAAAGCTGTCATTTTCATTCAAGTAGTCCGACTTGTATACTCATGAGGAGGAAAATTAGTTTCACTTCTGAGCCTGTTGTTTGCTCCTCCTTAAACATTTTCTTGTCCCTTTCCTTTCTTTTCCTCTCATTTCCCTCTGAAGTCCTGTCTTCTACCCATGCTGTCAGGTTTACAGAAATGCAATGAATCTTATTTTCTAGGGATGTCAGCTGTGTGCTGCATATTCCCTCCTACATTTGTGTAAATGCATGTCGTCTCCAGACTGAGAATTCATTAGCTGGTGGACCTGGTGGCAGGTTGAAAATGACTGCGTACTACAAAACGCTGTGGATGTGTTTGCGAGGTTGCACTGCGACTGTGTGTCAGAGCCTCCGCCTGTCTCAGCTCAGTCACATGCCGGCAATTAAATCCTGTCATCTTTTATCATTGGTTTTCACTTTTACAAGAAGACAGCCTCTCCTGGGCTGTCAGTCATCGACCCCTGCTGTCTGTCTTTATCAAAACAATTAGAGTGTGTGTGCATGTGTGTGTGTGTGTGTAGCAAGTGTTGAGGACTATGTGGCAGCCACTTTTATTTTTCATTCCAAAGCTGGTCGGTGTGGTAGCATGTATTATGTGTTTTGCCCTTTTTCATTTGTAGGAGAGAAGGTTTTGCTGAGCTTGCAAATCTTTTTTCAGCCTCTGACTCGGGGTGAACACATTCACACCTGGGATCTCCCCCGCTGCATCCGTATTAAAGATGTTGTCTTCTGTTATGTATTATGTTGGCACCCTGCTGTATTTGTGTGTGTTCTGATTGGCTGGTTGCGTACTCACAGGGGAGGGGCTGGGTGCGGTTTACAGAAGCAGCTTAGGCGAGACAAACCCTGGAGTCACCTTCACCTTCTCACAGACACACACACACCCTGGATGATAACTCCCCTGCAGACGTACAGTATTTCTGTCAATTAAGCAAAGACTTGGGTGAACACCTGCCATTCATTCTTATCTCTCCTTTGCTCTGTCCTCCATTTCTCTTTCTCCTCTTAAGCTGCCTCCATACCGTCTCTTCATACCGTTATCACCTCCACTTCTCCTGACTTTCCCTCCGTCGTTTTATACTCGACTTATTCCTGATGAAACATTGCCCTTCAAAATAAACCTTCTCACTCTCGCGCTCCTTTCATCGCTTTCCTTTTTCTTTGCTTTCCTTCTGCATGCGTAATTCCTACTCTGAGCTATTTATTTCAAATTAAATCTGCTGATTCTATCCCTTGCACTGAAGGAGAGTTTTCTGTGTCATGCTGTATCTCTTTAAACCGTCTTGTGGAAAATGTTTGCACACCCCCCCCTGCATGTGCACCCATCCACCCTGAGGCTCTTTGAGGAATCGATCAGTAAATTTACCGGGCCTGGTAACCCTGATTGAAGCCTTGATATAATCAATAAGACAGTTAAGAGGCACAAAGACACACACTCCCACACATATACAGAAACAAACACACACACATATTGGAGGACAATTCGGTCACAAGCCGGACAAAGGTCACTGCCCCCTATGACCGGGATAGTGTGTGTGTGTGTGTGTGTGTGTGTGTGTGTGTGTGTGTGTGTGTGTGTGTGTGTGTGTGTGTGTGTGTGTGTGTGTGTGTGTGTGTGTGTGTGTGTGTGTGTGTGTGTGTGTGTGTGTGTGTGTGTGTGTGTGTGTGTGTGTGTGTGTGTGTGTGTGTGTGTGTGTGTGTGTGTGTGTGTGTGTGTGTGTGTGTGTGTGTGTGGGGTGTACTGATAGAGAGAGAGATACAAAGCAGGGTAGCTAAAGGATTGCCAGTGTCATTTTGGCTGATGATAAGAAAGAGGAAATGGAAAAAGAGAGATGGTAGGAGAAGAGAGGAAGAGGAGGAGCTTTCATGTAAAGCCCATCAACACTGTGGGCAGAACAGATGGAGACAGGAGGGAAAGATGGAAGGAGGACAGAAATGTGGAATCCATCATCAATAAAACGTGTGTGCGTTTCAGTTTGCTTTGTCATGGCAGTCCTCTCTCTCTGTCTCTCTCTCTGTCTCTGTCTCTGTCTCTCTCTGTCTCTGTCTCGCTATCGGTGGGGCTGATATGAAGCGCTGCTGATTATTCTGAAGAGATGCTGTCTGATTTGCTGTCTTCGTCTCAAGATTAACCAATAAAAAGGAACCCGCCTCAGACCATTGATCTCTTCCTATAAGAAAGAATATTTATATTGTTATATTAACACATATCATTGTTAATAAAGAGGAGGAAATCATCTCCCTATTCTTATGTGTCAGTTTAGTGGAAGGAGATATGATGATCTAAAGTAGGATATTTTACTGAGTTTGTCTACCATCAGAGAATTATTCATGCCTTTTAAGCTCAGGTGCCCCTCTTAATATCTCTGAGTGTGCTTGTCATTGCGGACATTGTTTCAAATCAATGAACAGAAATGCTTTATAGCGATGGCCTTTTATCCGGGCTGTTGGCGTGAATCCACAGCAGGGGTGACGGGTCGGTCTCCGTCCAACTCTCCAACTGTTGGATGGATCATCATGAACTTATGTACTGACATTTATGGTCTCGAGAGGACGAGTACAAATTAATTAATTTGACTTAGTTCTGACTCCTGCTCAAATCACGAGTTTGACATTTTTCTTCTCTTTTTTTGGGGGGGAAAAGGTTTGGATGGTTTAGGCCTACCCCCCACAAGATAAATGTAAAAAGTTAAAAAACTTAAAATGTGACAGAGGAAAGTGTGTTTACAGATCACATACAAAGTTCATGGGGTCAAAAAAGATTTACGTTTGAAGCTTTTATTAATGTTGAAATTCCTGAAACATGAAGTCCATCAGCTGTTTGTGCTTTGAGTTTAGTAATGCTAATTAGCACGTTAGCAGGCTAGCATGCTAAGCTGCAAAAGGTCAAAGGATTTTATCCACAGCGCTCAACCCCTATTTCCAATGTTAATCTGTCATCTGTTAAGAAACTACGTAAAATATTCCATTTCAAAGCACCATCTTCAACACAACTTCAATGTGGCTGGAACTAATAGTCATTGATTCATATTTTACATAGAAAAATATCAAAGTTAGCTTGGAATGTATCCAAATTTCATAATAATGGATACAAGGATGATGATATTGAACTGTGAAAACCCACATATTGTTCTGAAATGTGAAAACCAATGAGAGTTTGTGTTGAAAGTCTGATTAAAGAATAACTTATATTTTGTCAGTCATCTAAATGATTATGTAATGTTAGCTCTAAAACATCTTCACTCTAAACTGAGTTTTCTCTATTAATGTGCCATTACCCTGCCTGCAGTAGTGATCCGTACAGCTTCAAGCTGTCTTCTCTATATTTCCACCATATTTCATTTTCATGGATGTCTGCGGTCGTTAGAAAATCTGCCTTGTTCTAATGACGGGCCGACAGCTCTCTGTCAACACATGTCTGTAATATTGCAGAGCTCTACCTCACGTCTGTAACAGCTGGTTTTGATGGAAGGAAAACTGTGTGAGTGTTCAGATGAATAAATGTATGTATAGGTTCATGCATAAAAGATGTGTAGCCTGTTTTCCTCATCATGTCTGTCTCAAAGTGAAAATACTGTAAATATGTGTAGTCTCAGTATGTCAGAACAGTTTTTGTACCTCTCTGTGTTTTTGTTGTTGGTACAGTTGATGAAGCCGTCACCCCCACTGCGCTCTGGTTCTACCGTATGATCAGATGTTTTATCCTCGGGTTTGGCTCCCTGTACGTTCACCATATGTTTGGGTTGTCTGTTTTTCATCCATTTTATATGTTGATTATAAGATTTGGAGAGTAGCCATAGCAACTTCATTTTCCTGATTGTTACTCTTCCAAAAGAAAGTCCCTTTTGGCACAGCTTTAGTATTGTTGAGTTGGTAGTGTCCTGAACCTTTGCCTCCGTAGTCTATCCCAGGAATAAAAAAGAGAAATTAAATTTAAATGGATATTTTTTTGCTCTATATTACACAGGTATTGAGATAATTGGACACGAGTCGTGTAGTAATAGTTGAAACTTTCTAGCAGTTACACTGTTCACAATGTTCACCATCTTTGCTTAATTTCCTTATAACGCAAAGCACAGAAAAGGCTTACTTTTTGAATCTTTTATTATGAAAAATTGCAGTTTACACTTTATTCACATTTTTACATAATATATAAATCTAGACAATTTAATATCCTTTATGGATATCTTTTTATCACTCAAACAAAATCATAAAATAAAAAAAACAGCTCCACCAAAACCTAATAATGAAAACCAATAAACAAGAGAAAAATACAAAAATTAAACAAATCATATTTAAGGGCATATAGTAAAGGCTAATAGTAATGGCATGAGGTTTTGATATAAACATATATATATGATATAATAATTAGAACCTTTTTCCTTTTTTTTGTTCCTGAGAATGATGTGGCACAAAATGTCAGGAGATCAAAGTGATATGATTCATCCTATCTGGACCTTGAATCTCGTTACCAATTACCATAGAATCCCATTCAATTCAATAATAAAAAACAAAAGGTGAACATTAGACACAAACAGCTTTTTTTTCAGTCACCATTACCGTCTCGTATATCTTACAATATGTAGCTGCAACCTTTTCCTCTTCTGGTTGTGATGTAATGATAGTATATCTTGTGATTTGTGAGCAGCGTGAGGCACTGAATGATTGTACGTGTCTGCCTCTTCTTGTTCCCTTTAATCACAGTCGATGTTATTGCAGATGATGATAGCTGATGCTCATAATCCTTCAAACAGCGTTTCGGTTACAGATAATATTTGGAATAAATTGTTGGGCTACATATTGTGTTTCTGAGACAGCCTGATCCATTATGTGATGGAGCCAATTTCATCCACACGAGTAGCGTCTTACCCAGATCACATTTGTCAGTGGCCTTCCCAACCTTGAGTTTCACAGTGTGAAATAAATCAGGGGCGATGTGTTTCTCTTTTTCACACCTCTCCAGCCTTGCTTTCGATCAGTATCAGCATGTCTACTGTACCTTGCTCTCTTTCTTTCACTCTGATGTTTATGGTCTCTCAAACCATGTCAGATTGAATTGGTCATTATCTAATTTTCCCCCTGAGGGCAGGGATGCAGTTACTGTTTGTGTGTGCGAGTGTGTGTGGGTTTGAGAGATGTCTTGTCTGCTTCAATAATTCAAGAGGTGTGCTACTGCAGCTCATGTGATGCTCCTGGGAGAGAGGAGGGGAGAAAGGGGGAGAGATTGACACAAAGATATCGAAGATGTCTTTTCCTCATAGCACTTAGTGGCTTTCCATATTCCTCACTGCATCATTTTGTAGTTTTCTTTAGATAAATAAATCCCTGCTGCACTTTTGTTTATGACACACAAACTCTTGGGAATTGTGGGTAATGGAAATGAATACTTGAGCCTCGAGGGGTTGAATGAATACTGCATAGCCCTCTGGATGATGTGGTTAGGCAGTGTGTGTAACTCCAAAGATTTCTGGAAAGTGAAACTAAAGTGAATGTCGCAGATTCTTACGGTCTTTTTTTTGGAATAAAGAAATGTTTATATGAACGTTTGTTTAGTCTCTCTGGTCTAACAACAAATCAGTGCAACAACAAGGTTTGTTGGCTGTTGCATGCAATCCTTTTCTCTCTTTGTCTCACTACATTTCTTGTTTATTACCAAAATGGACTAAGTCTACAACCAAGTCATGCTGGTGTTAGCACAGTGGTGCTTTGCTCTAAATCGAACAGATCTTAGTTTTGTGTGTTAGCATGGGAGGACAAATCTGCACCATTTTGCCGCTATCTACTCTTGGAAGAGTCCTGTTCACTGCTGGGCTGAGTTACTTGGTCCTGCTTTGTGTTGTCAGAAATAAAAAGTTCACGTTGATTAAAAACAACGGAGTGTTCTACTTTAACCCTTCAGATAGAAAGACCTCTGATCATCATACACGCCCCCTGTCACTGGCACTACCCATCCGCCCTCCAGTCCCATGCCACAGTGTTGTCAGAGGAACAGCTGGCTGGATGTCCTGTTTCAGGCTGACTTTCAAATCCAGAGAGATACATGTAACCAGATTTAAGCCAGATGGTGTTTTTATCCCTTGTATCCTGTTTGAACTTTTTAGATTTTTAACACATAGATACAGGTTTGAAGGAGAATCTGTAGTTTAAAAGTAATCTGGTGACTTTGAATTTAGTTATTTCTTGTTTATATGAGGAGAGGAGTAACTATGACTGGCTAAATACAAAGTAATATTGAGTAAAATAGTCATACATTTAATTTTGAAATGATTATGTACAAAGTAACATAAAAAGACAAAACAATTTATTGCTATGAGGGTTTGTAAATAACACCACAGTTGATATAGCTTCATACTACTTTGTTTTATTTAGAAAAACATATTCTCCACAGAGAGTTTTTATTCTGATGTATTCAAGGAACCCTGACTGAGATGTTTAACCCGTTTAAACGCTATTTTCCCTACAAAACCATTACAGACTATATCTGTGGAGTTTAATTGTTTCCAACTGAGATGTTTTTCATGTTATTACACTGACAAGGATGTGGTCATTTAGTCGTTCCAATTTGAGCTCATTAACACTGCAGGACTGCTCTACTAAATGTGTTAGTTAGAATCAACAACTATACAAACATTCCCCCTGTCCCGCTTCAGTTTTAAATGTTTCATCATGGGAAAGCGTGCTACCAAGGTGCATGGCAGGTGTCACCGAGTCATTTAATGTAACGTAATAATAATGTTGTATTAAAAAGCACTCACAAACTGTCTTTTGGATATGCTGCAGGGTTACCAGAACGAATGATCTATGAAGCTGCTGAAGGCTTGTCTTTCATTACCATCATTTCTTTCAGTGCCTCTTCGAGGTAGGAAATACTTGATTCTCTAATTGGAATACATGTTTTTTTGGTTTCTTCAATTAATATCCCAGAAGGCTCCTGCCAACTCAATCTCCATGTGCTGTCTTCTGAAACAAAATCAAATTGAAAACACATCTTTAAATGATCCTTGAATGTAATGCTTCTTTAGACATATGAGCACAGTGCTTTGTTAACCATGAGGTAAGTCTAATTATATCAAAACCACTATGTTGACACATTGAGGGTACAGCTACAGAAGAACGACACAGTCAGACATGCATATCAATCGATATGAGCTGTAACCTCCATTTGCACCAGAAAAATCCATACAGACGGAATTCGGCTGATTTCCTGCACCCCATTATGTATACACGATCATCAGCCTTCATATGTAAGAGGTGGAGAAGTACGTAGGAGGTGCACTGTGATTTAGAAAACCTCTGTGCTCTACGTTTGAAAGGATTTCATCTCTTTATTTGTGCTAAAACGACTGAGCTCTGGTGCTAAGCTGCACAGGTCTTGTTTTCTGATGATTGTTAACCCTCCCTCTTAATAACAACCAGAGTGATTGACTCACCTACCTCATTTTCTTTACTCCCCTCTCTCTCCATCTCCTATTACTGGATGGTTGTGGTGATACATGCACATTGTATGTGTTGACAACGGCTGTCAGAGTGATTGAGCAGTGGGCGGGAGGAAACACACAGGAACAACAGTAAAGCCAAATGACTAGTGATGTAAATAAAGCGGTATAATTGATTTGAATGGTTGGCCTTCTTGATGAAAGACAGAAAGTGACAGAGTTAATAATTGTTTGTCAGCTTTAAATAAACCGAGCTGAGTCAGCCTCCGAGCTTCAATCACATTTTAATGAGCCACACACAGCGCACATGGTATAAGTTCTGTCTCTTTAAACCTCCTCTCTCCTCTGCTTTGGGTTTCTGTACGCATGTGAGTGTGTGTTTGCACTTCTAACCTTGAATGCACCAGCGTTTGGCGTATGTCCAGAGACTTGCTCATGGATTTTGAGTTGTTTATTAAGGTGAGCCTGGATGCTGCTGATCAATATGGGAAGCTTCTTTCATCTGGAACAGACTGATCAAATTGGTCCATCACTGCCAATCATACCTGCCAGTGTGCTTTGCCCTATTTACCTCACTCACTCACTCACTCACTCACTCACTCACTCACTCACAGCATATACCATTCAAACATGAATGTCCGTGGCCCCTTATTTTATATATGTTTTACTTTTATCCCTGCAACTTCTCATGGTGATAGCTTTGACATTTAAATGGAAACAGCAGACATCATCCCTCTCTGCTTCTCAGAAAGAGAAAGAGTGGGTGAGAGTTTTTGCGGCTCACTTCCAGGGAGTGTACTTTTTCATCTGTGTGTGTGTGTGTGTGTGTGTGTGTGTGTGTGTGTGTGTGTGTGTGTGTGTGTGTGTGTGTGTGTGTGTGTGTGTGTGTGTGTGTGTGTGTGTGTGTGTGTGTGTGTGTGTGTGTGTGTGTGTGTGTGTGTGTGTGTGTGTGTGTGTGTGTGTGTGTGTGTGTGTGTGTGTGTGTGTGTGTGTGTGTGTGTGTGTGTGTGTGTGTATACGGCACCCAGCATGGTGTTTGCCAGAGATTAAAAAAAATGCTGTCAGCCGAGCTGCATTTGTTTCACTTCCTGAGGCACAGAAACACAGCCTGTAGGATCCCTGGGAAAGATAATACCGTGGATGTGTGAGGGGAACTGGGACTGGTTCGACTGGACCTCAGTAGAATATTCCATGGCTGTGAGGCTGACTAACGAGGATCAGTTCATTTACTGCCTGTACTTTGTTATATAGCTTTTGTGCTTGTAAATGGTCCGCAGAGGCTTACATCCCATGTCCCTCCAGAGGGAGTTTCTCTCCCTGCCTGAAACGCCTCCATTGGACTCCTTTGTTTATTTCTGGATCTTAATGACATCACGTTGTAGCACGCTCGCTTCTGTTGGCTAGCACTGCAACACATTGCACATGGTAGGCTAAGGAGTGGGAAGTCTCTAAGCGGTTGACCAATCACAACAGAGCCGGCCAGCTAACCAATCAGAGCAGACTGGGCTCTGGTTTCAGGCTGAGAGTGAATGTAATAATATATCATTTAAGGAGACTGAAAACGCTGATGCTGTCATTTCACTTGGTACTTTCGGATATTTGCATTCATTATTTTACTTTGTGGATCAGACGTCTGCCTCGTTTCATTGCTGAATAAAATATTCAGCAACTGATAAAGAAAGGATGAATTTCTTTGTACTCGTTTCATTTTTTCTTCACCATCAACAATCTCCACTGGCATCTGTTTGAGAAAAAGCAATTAGGTCACATTTCTTGAAGTCATCATGGTATTTCTGCCATAGCCCTGATATATACAGATCATCAAAGAATGTGCCATGAGATTAAAGAGCATGTCATGGTTAGTGTGCTACATGTTGAGCTGCCGTATGGATTGGTTATCCCTTGACGCAGCAGTTTAAAGAAGCCTGATTGTCTCCACCCTGTGATACTTTGTTCCAATCAATATGTTTGCCTCAAAGTTGAAACATTGAAATGTTAGCATCTTACCCGACTGTATATTTGTGTTTGTGTACGTGTGTGTGACCTATTCACAGCTCTTAAATATCTTACCTTGTCCTGGTTTAACAAGGACACTCAGCAAGGGAGCACAAATCCTGACTCAGATTTAAAGCTGGCCTGGTTTCATACTTTCGCAGGAAAGGTCAGAATGAAAGAGAACATTTTATGAAAATGTGGGTACAGCATGCTCGTTTGCTTGTGTCTGTGGACTTTTTCCTGGCTGCAGGTACTTCTGATTAACAACTAGAAGGGCACTCTGGAGCACAGACCTCTGCCAAAATGTTTCCATAACAAACTTGTACTCGCCACATGATTCAGATCTGCTAGTAAATTAAACAGGGTATTCATTGGTCCATGGACATTTGACCAGTAGTTTTTTTTTCTCTCTGTTATCCTGTTGACAAACAAACTAAGAAAAAGGACTTAAATCAAAACCTCCTTAGCAAAAACTCTCGCAAGAACTTCTTCCATTCTTCCACATTGCATCACAACCCTCATGATATACTGCTGTGTTATAAATGTGTGTGTGTGTGTGCATTTCAGCGTGCTTTTGATTATTTTATGTCAGAATAACAATGACACAATTTACATCTTTGAATCAGATTGTGTGTGTGTGTGTGTGTGTGTGTGTGTGTGTGTGTGTGTGTGTGTGTGTGTGTGTGTGTGTGTGTGTGTGTGTGTGTGTGTGTGTGTGTGTGTGTGTGTGTGTGTGTGTGTGTGTGTGTGTGTGTGTGTGTGTGTGTGTGTGTGTGTGTGTGTGTGTGTGTGTGTGTGTGTGTGTGTGTGTGTGTGTGTGCTAGATAAACTCCTTAATAATGTCAGACTCCAACCTAACACAATATTTTCTGTTTTCCTTTCATGTCCAACCTGATGTCTTCCTTCACTTATGGTACAACAGGTAAGTCTGTTCATTCAATTTGTTTATTGTGTTGTTGGTTTAAACATAGTTCTCAAATTTTAATGAGTGTGTGTGATGTGTGTGTGCATGTCTTTTGTTTGGCATGTAATTGTGACTCCAGGGTTTGGTGCCATTTCTTTACCTGGGTTGGACAAACAAACACTCAAAAAGGCTAACACACACACACACACACGCATGCACGCACACACACACACACACAGATTTGTGCCAGTGTCAAGATGATTTGTCGACTTTGAGCATCTATGGGTGTTGTTGTGTGTTTTAGCAGGTGCAGCCTTGGTGGCTACAGTTCTGACCTCCAGGCTTAAGTGTGACAGTGGAGATTTGTAGCTCTGTGCTCTGCTCTCCAGAGTCTCCACACACACACACCGTCCAGTTTGATTTCACTGAAGACACTGAATGCCTCTTGGCCTCCAGTTTGACTGTTAGCTGCCACAATCAGCCGATGACACTACTGCGCTGCACGATAAAATCTCCCACTAGTATAACCCGTTACCATTGCACCGGGTGTGAGAATCCTGACAAGGGTGTTATGAGTATCCCACTGATCGACTCTTACTGGTGTGTAAACACTTGACAACTGGCAAACAGATATTCACCCTTATTTTTGAAAACCTTAGGAACCCACACCACTAGCACAGGAATTCTCATAGCATTATGGCGATTAATTAACTGAGATGTGTGTAAAATATGGTACGTTTTTAACAAAATGGTAAAGGCGGATAAAATGTGCCAAGAATAATCATTCTTACAACGATATGGTCACTGTAAAGTCACTGAATCCTGTGAGTTATTAGTCACTGTTGGGTGTTGATGATAAACTAAGTAGTTGCGAGGATTTGTATTTTTCATTTTTTCATTTTTCTATATTTTCTTACCTGTACCAATTGTCCACTAGCACAATACCTTACCACAATACTTAACGATAAAAAATATGAACCAAAGGACTGTAAAGATTGTTTATCAAGAGGAGCCTTTTTATTTTGCCTCTTTAAAATCCTCAGCTTTACTCCCTGCATGCTATCCAATAAATAGAAAGTAGATATCTAGGCTGTGGGTGACTGATGGTGCATAAAGTCGTACTTCTCATGCAGTCTTGCTGCAAAGAATTACACATAACTTGCTTCATTTATGACACAGAAGTATACAAATCAAAGTAATTGAAAATGATATAATAAATGTGGTTAAAATATGATGGTTTTTTTGGATTGATCCCCATCTCCACGTCAGAGCATCATTGAGTTAGACAAATAACTGACAAATAAAGTCTTCTTATTTATTTTTTGGGAATAAATGCAATGTCATTAGATGTAAATTAGATCATTACAGATGTTTCCCTGTGGTTACTGCATGGTCAGGTAAATATGATTTGTCTACTGATCTGCTTTATGTCTTTTCTGTTTAGCTTTCAAAAATGTGGGCGGTATCAGTAGCCTAAAGCTGCATCTTATTATTATCAGCTCCTATCTTACATTACCATCATTTTAACTATAACGCTGCTTTAACCCTTGTGTGGCGTTCATATTGTTGTTACTCAGCCAGTGTTTGTGGGTCTGGTGGACCCGTAGCATTTTGTGGTTTTTAATGCCTCACAATCAAGCACTTTTATGTTAAAATACTCAACAGATGCTCTTCTGGAGCTTCCCTCTGTTCCACTCTGGGTTCAGTGCCATCCAAATGACAAAGCGTTGTTTGCTGAGATGTCCAACATGTCAAAGAATATCACCAGTGGCCAGCGTAGAGTCCTCCGTTTGCAGCTGTAGGCCGTCACCAGCTTGTCCATGTTGTCTACCCCTCCTTTTGTGGCATTATAATCCATGATGATCTCTGGTTTGTGATGTTCCTGGTCACAGATTCTTCCATCCCCGTGCAGTGTACTCATGAGTACCACATGCCTGCCTTTCTTTGGCACATAGGATACCAGGGATGTGTCAGCCGTGTAGGCAAACTTGGAAGACTTGACAGGACTGTTCTTTGAAGTCAGCAGTTGGGGTGGGAGCTCTGACTTGTTTTTCCGTATTGTTCCCACCATGGTCAGCTTCCTCTTTAGGAGCTCCTGTCCCAGCTTGTGCGAGGTTAAAAAATTGTCGCATGTGATGTTGTGTCCACTGAGTCCCTGAGACATGTCCAGGACAACTCTCATTCCTTGATTTTTTCTTCTATTAGCCCTGGGTCCAGTGGACCCGGACCTCTTGTATGTAATAGAAATGTGTAGGGGGGGTGTACGGTGTGTGGTCATTAAAAATGTATTCTGATATACAGTGGTATGCAAAAGTTTGGGCACCCCTCTGAGATTTCATGACAATTTGCTTTTCCTTTATAATAGAAGATCACAGCAACAACATTTGTTTTCCTACAAAGATGTAGACGTTTTAGTGTTTTCCAGACCAAAATTCTTAGGGTAGCATTACATAGTTGTATTATAATAAAATAAAATGCAAAAAATGGGATGTGCAAAAGTTTGGGCACCCTTATAAATAGCATTCATTTCAACACCTGTACGGATTTATAGCTGACAGGTTGCTGCACAAAATTGCTTTGATTAGCTCATTAGACCTTCAATTACAAAGACAGGTGGAACCAATCATGAAAAAGGCTATTTAACATAGGTAATAGCTGGCTGTGCCTGGCCTAGGTTCTTTCTTAGGGAGTGGCAAGATGGGGACCTCAAAACAACTCTCCACTGACCTGAAAGCTAAGATAATCCAACATTATAAATTAGGAGAAGGGTACAAAAAATTATCTGACAGGTTTAAACTGTCTGTCTCCACAGTCAGAAACGTAGTTGTGAAATGGAAGGCCACAGGAACAGTCCGTGTGAAGGAAAGATGTGGTAGGCCGACAAAAATAGGGGAAAGGCACAGGCGAAGGATGGTGAAAATGGTCACAGAGAAGCCACAGACCACCTCCAGAGAACTACAACAACATCTGGCTGCTGATGGTGTAGTTGTTCACCGTTCCACAATCCAGCGTACTTTGCACCAGGAAGAGCTCATTGGAAGGGTGATGTGCAAAAAGCCTTTCCTGAGTGTTAATCACAAGAAGAGTCGCATGAGGTATGCAAAAGCACATCTGGACAAGCCAGAAGCATTTTGGAACAAAATACTGTGGTCAGATGAGACCAAGATTGAGTTATTTGGTCATAACATGAACAGGTATGCATGGCGAAAAAAACACACTGCATTCAATGAAAAGAACTTGTTGCCCACTGTAAAATTTGGTGGAGGATCTATCATGTTATGGGGCTGTGTGGCTAGCACAGGTACTGGAAAACTTGTTAAAGTTGAGGGCCACATGAATTCCTTACAGTACCAGGAGATTCTTGACAAGAATGTTCTAGAGTCAGTCACAAAGTTGAAGCTACGCCGGGGTTGGATTTTTCAGCAGGACAATGATCCTAAGCACCGATCAAAATCCACCAAGGAATTCATGCAGAAGCACAGGTACAATGTTCTGGAATGGCCATCCCAGTCCCCAGACCTTAACATCATTGAAAATGTATGGATTTATTTGAAGAAGGCTGTCCATGCACGGAGGCCAAGAAACCTGACTGAACTGGAGACGTTTTGTGTGGAAGAATGGGCCAAAATACCACCTGCCAGGCTTAAGGGACTTGTCTGTGGCTACAGGAGGCGTCTACAGGCCGTTATTGCAGCAAAAGGAGGCAATACTAAATATTAATGGAATTATTTCTTAGGGGTGCCCAAATTTATGCACATGCCTATTTTTGTTTGAATGCACATAAACATGTTTCTGTTTGACCAATAAAAGTTATTTCACTACTGAGATGTTTCTGTTACCATAAGGTATAACATATGTTAAAATGAAGTTGCTGCTTCAAAAGCTCAGCAAGTGACAAACTGATGCAGTGGTTTTCCTAAGGGGTGCCCAAACTTTTGCATACCACTGTATGTTCTTCACAGAAAATGAGCCAAAGCCATTGAGTCTGAGTTTGAAAAATTAATTAATTGTATAATTTTTCTTTTAATAAAAAATGAAAACGGGTCCCACAGACCCAAACACCATACAAGGGTTAAGTCCTTTCCTGCTGCCACTTTCAGTTAAAGGTTGCTGACTTTTGATACCTCTACAGTTCATGTACAGTAACATTTAGCTGTGCTTTTTTCAACCTAAAAACAAATATAGATGGTTAGAATGATGTAGAACTTCCCTGATTCCGGTGTAATACAGAACATCATGTTTTGCTTATGCTGCTTATATTGTTTTTACTAGCTACACATCACTCTGGTACAGCATAAGTATTTGAATAGTAGCTATATGTATATGTCTGAGAATTTGCAGCAAATATTCAAACTCTCCAACATAAATTAAGAGTAATGAGTGAAATATTGATATGACCTTGTACAGAGTGGGAGAGGTATAAGGGAAGGAAATGGTGGGATATAGTAGGAGAGAACCAAACATCAGTTTGAAAGGGACAGCTCCATTACTGCTATCATACATTAATAACCAGCCGAGTCATTAGTGTGAGAAATGAATCCAGGCGCTCGCACAGACAAACAAAACACAATGCTAATCTCAAACAGAGTGTCAACAGCTTCGACATAAATTAAGGTAATGGAAAGTGAGCGGAGAGGTCAGGGGGGAGAGAAATGAGGAAGGAGATGAAAAAGATGACCTGGGATAAGAGATTGCGTCAGACAAATGAAGAGCTGAAGGGAGGTGACAATGGAAAATGATCTTCACACACAGGGTAAAGAGAGTAAGAGAGGGAGGGAGAAAGACGGTGAAGAGGCACTAAAGCGTCTGTGATTTCTGTTAGAGGACTTTCTTTAAGTTTTGATGAAGACAGTTCTGTGAAGAGCCAGCCGAGTCATTAGTGCTAGAAATTAGTCCTGCTGCAAAGACAAACAAACACAGCGTTGATCTCAAGCCTCAAACAGATTGCGATCACCTACCTCGTGTCTGGGAGAGGGACGGAAAGAGAAAGAAGAACAGGTGGATTGTCCTGCAGTACCAGTTGCTATGCTGCATCATTACCACACTGGAATCATCAAATTACATGTTCCGAAGAAAGCCTCCCCCCCCCTGCAACCCCTCTTTTTCTTTTTCTTAGCCTTTCACTGTAAAATAAGTGCTCTTATACCCCCTGCCATGCCATACTAGTCATTCAATGGTACAGCATGTAAAAAAACATACTTTCTGCTGTGAATACAACAATACATGCAGTAAAAATACTCTTCTTTCCCTGCAATCAAGCTGTTTATCTATGTGTGACCCATGTTCAACCCAGGAGTTGCTACCAACCCACCCTACTTTAGTTCACAACCCTTTGACCCTTTGAGTTCCTCCTCAATACAAAAAGTGATTTTATTTAGAAGTCCTACTTCCCCAGTCTGAAGGGCCTTTTTATGTCGTCTTGTTTATCTCCTTATATTTCACTTCCCTTCTCACCTACCTGCAGCTTATACCTGGGCTTCTGTGGGTGTAGCCTGTGGTGTAATCTAAGTTACAGGTATGTGTGATAGACGAATTTAAGTTATCAGATGTTCAGGGGGTCACACTGCACTGTGCCCAAGCCTGAATAGTCATGGTTAATTTGGTCTACGTTTGAATGTTTTCACCAAAGTTGATATTTAATTAAATTCATACATAAAAGGGACCCTATTATGCTTATTTTCAGGTTTCATTGTTGTATTTTGTGCCTTACTATAACATGTATCCATGCTTTAATGTTCACTGAGGTCTTTATTTTTCTCATACTGCCTGAGCTGCAGCACCTCTTTTAACCCTATGTCTGCCACCAGAGTCC